>NC_086060.1:9095909-9398939 GCF_947568885.1 Cydia strobilella
TCATCTGGCTCACAGAGCTATCCTCATGGCTCGGTGCGATCCCATGAAAGCCATGTTTCAGGGACACTTCAGAGAAAGCACTAGCAGAGTGGTAAGTAGTACCGCATTTCACGTAAAACTTGGCATGCTAGAGGTTATAATAGCTAAGTAAACTTTTTTCTTTCTAACAAACACAAATATCGATGCGACTGACAAAGACAAATAAATTCTAACTGCTTCTTGGACGACGGTATTCTTGTGGCTCACAGAGTTATTCTCATGGCGCAGTGTGACCCTGTGAAGGCCATGTTTTAGGGGCACTTTAGGGAAAACACTAGCAGAGTGGTATGTTCTAATCTCATATCCAGACATTCCAATATAAATGTGCCATTATCAATCAAAAGGGTACTTATTGTCGGTTGTCAATAAGGCGCTATTGCCATATAGCTTCAATTTGAAATCAACCTTATCGATAACCGACAATGTGGTACCTTTTGGTTGAACCCGTCACATATTAACATCAGTTGGAAAAACAATTTGTAATTTAGACATCTCATTTAGTAAGTTTTCATCACACTGATATTTGACTCAGGTTAAGTGGGAGTACAGCCCTTTTTTCCCTCGTTTGAACGTCATTATCCTGGCGCATTTCGTCATTCATGTGGTACAATAAATAATTGTTATGGTGTTTTTATGACACGTTAAGTCATTTTTATGGCACGATGCATTTTAATTTGTAATCATTTAATGGTGCGTTGTTCCTCCTAATTCCCTAGGCTCCTAAGCCATACAAATGAAAAATCCAAAATTTGCCACTGAAATTTGAACCTATGGTGTAGGAAATAGAGTTGATTTTGTTGGAAAATTGAACGAAACAAAGCATAAGCGACTAAATTTGATCGAACTGAAGAAGTACTATAGGTAGGACCTTGGGCCTTAGAAGGTTAATACTAACACAAGCTTCAAGCGTTCTTTAGAACTCGTAAGTTTTTTTTTCAACTGTACAAAATATAAACAATTCAAACTTCTTTCTTTTCAGATCTCATTCCCCGGCGTGAAAATGTACGCGTTCCACATCCTACTCTGCTACATCTACTGCGACAACATTCCCGTTGTGGAACCGACTCGTTGTGTGGAACTGCTTGAACTGGCTAACCGGTTGTGCATGAACCGCCTGGTTAACTTGGTGGAGGCACGAGTTATTGATCGACTGCGGCATCAAGACAGGTAGGTACATTCTTTCAGATCTCATTCCCCGGCGTGAAAATGTACGCGTTCCACATCCTACTCTGCTACATCTACTGTGACAACATTCCCGTTGTGGAACTGACTCGTTGTGTGGAACTGCTTGAACTGGGTAACCAGTTGTGCATGAACCGCCTGGTTAACTTGGTGGAGGCACGAGTTATTGATCGACTGCGGCATCAAGACAGGTAGGTACATTCTTTCAGATCTCATTCCCCGGCGTGAAAATGTACGCGTTCCACATCCTACTCTGCTACATCTACTGCGACAACATTCCCGTTGTGGAACTGACTCGTTGTGTGGAACTGCTTGAACTGGGTAACCAGTTGTGCATGAACCGCCTGGTTAACTTGGTGGAGGCACGAGTTATTGATCGACTGCGGCATCAAGACAGGTAGGTACATTCTTTCAGATCTCATTCCCCGGCGTGAAAATGTACGCGTTCCACATCCTACTCTGCTACATCTACTGCGACAACATTCCCGTTGTGGAACTGACTCGTTGTGTGGAACTGCTTGAACTGGGTAACCAGTTGTGCATGAACCGCCTGGTTAACTTGGTGGAGGCACGAGTTATTGATCGACTGCGGCATCAAGACAGGTAGGTACATTCTTTCAGATCTCATTCCCCGGCGTGAAAATGTACGCGTTCCACATCCTACTCTGCTACATCTACTGCGACAACATTCCCGTTGTGGAACTGACTCGTTGTGTGGAACTGCTTGAACTGGGTAACCAGTTGTGCATGAACCGCCTGGTTAACTTGGTGGAGGCACGAGTTATTGATCGACTGCGGCATCAAGACAGGTAGGTACATTCTTTCAGATCTCATTCCCCGGCGTGAAAATGTACGCGTTCCACATCCTACTCTGCTACATCTACCGCGACAACATTCTCGTTGTGGAACCGACTCGTTGTGTGGAACTGCTTGAACTGGCTGACTGGTTGTGCATGAACCGCCTGGTTAACTTGGTGGAGGCATGAGTTATTGATTGACTGCGGCATCAAGATAGGTGATTAAAGTCAAATCAAATATCAGTATGATCAGTCTTTTTAGGGTTCCGTAGCCAAATGGTAAAAAACGGAACCCTTATAGATTCGTCATGTCTGTCTGTCTGTCTGTCCGTCCGTATGTCACAGCCCCTTTTTTTCGAAACTATAAGAGCTATACTGTTGAAACTTGGTAAGTAGATGTATTCTGTGAACCGCATTAAGATTTTCACACAAAATTAAAAAAAAACAATAAATTTTGGGGGTTCCCCATACTTAGAACTGAAACTCAAAAAAATTTTTTTATCAAACCCATACGTGTGATGGCTTTGATAAAAAAATTATGGATAGATTGATGGAGAGATATATATGGAGAGATAGAAAATCTATGGATAGATCTTCAAAAATGATATTGAGGTTTCTAATATATTTTTTTTCTAAACTGAATAGTTTGCGCGAGAGACACTTCCAAAGTGGTAAAATGTGAGTCCCCCCCCCCCCCCCCTGTAACTTTTAAAATAAGAGAATGATAAAACAAAAAAAAATATATGATGTACATTACCATGCAAACTTCCACCGAAAATTGATTTGAACGAGATCTAGTAAGTAGTTTTTTTTAATACGTCATAAATCGTAAACCGCAATTTACCTTACTTACGTTTCACATAAAAAATACATTGTTTAAATTACGGAACCCTCGGTGCGCGAGTCCGACTCGCACTTGTTTTCTTCTTGTCTGTTACCTTCCGTGATTCTTCTCACCTGATGGTCTCATCGGAAGATCAGTGCTTTTACATTATAAAAAAACAATACCTTTTAGGTACCCAAGCTGTTTGGAAAATACTATAAGTCATGCTATTTCATTGAATGTACTAATTGATGGCACTTGTTGTTTGGCGAACTGAATCATACATCATTTTATAGGCTGCGCTGAGTAATTCATGTTTTCTTGTTTACAGATTATGCGGAGAAGACGATCAAATTGTTGAAATAGTACTTTCATTGTTGGAGCCTGTAAAGGTACACATTAGTTAATTTAACCTTCTATGTCCCGAGTTACTTTTAAAAGGACAAAATCAAATCGAATTTTGAACTATAACGGAATTAAAGAAGGTACAAATTAAAAAGTGCAAGAATAATGTCTTAGGTTACATTTTCTTTACGTTGACATTAATTCAATTCTTAATTATTGACAAATCTAATGAAAGATTAGAAAATTGCCTTGAATAAAAATAGCACCTTATATTTAAAAGGCAAGCTTGAAGTCAAATATTTAAGTAGTGTCAACTGGGTCACTTTTTTATGTTATAAATTGGTCCGATTAAACGCCAATCACTGTTTTGAGCAGGGGTAAAAATACTTTATGGGAATAAGAGGCAAAAATTTAATCAAATATTTTGTGTCTCCTGGGTCACTTTTGAACAGTATGACATTTCAGCTTTTAACCATATCCTTTAATATGGTTAAAAGCTGAAATATCGCTTTTACAACAACAAACATCTTAGATTCCAACATCCTAAATTGAATTGAATTTAATGTTTGTCTCCTAGCTTATGGGATAAATTAAGTTATTGGAACATAAAAAAAAATGTTGAGACCTCAATTAACATGATTCAAATTTTAATTTTGTCTCCAATCTTCAATCTGCCTTAAACCAAAATCGGGACTAGAATATCCTCATATCATCCATATATATTTCTCTCCTGTGTCCGAGAGTGGGATACACTGTTGATAAATATAACTTTCTGTCCAGTTGCACAACGCACACAACCTAGCAGACTGGTGCATATGGCGTCTGTGCGGTGCGTACGACCGCGTATGCCGCGCGCGTGCGTTACGTCACATTGGTGCTGCCTCTAGGGACTACCTGTCTGAGAACCGCTGGCCGCCGGTGTGGTGAGTCCCTTACAATTCCATACAATAGAAAATAAGAAGAAAAAAATGTTGCCAAGACGAAACCATAAGGCTCATCGCAAATCTCTCTGTCAAAAAGTTATCAGATCTTAAATTATTTAAAAACCGGGTCACTCACGTATTATTAAGTCGAAACGGCGCGCCCTCGACCAGTGAAGATGTGTCGTGTTCCGTGAAGACGGTCCTCGTAAATTGGACCGAAACATGTCGAGCTATTCGACTTAATAATACGTAAGTGACCCGGTTTTAAAACAATTTAATATGTTTGAGTCACACGGGAGTTTTATAGTTATCAGATCTCTTGTAGAGCCAAGCTTCCAAAAGCTAAATTGTCTTAGATTTTATACATCTTACTCAATCAATGTATCTTTGCTGTAATTAATAACTTTATATAAGTTATAAACTGTAATAGATATCATACACTAAAGAAAAAGTGACCAAGTCGGGACCGAGGCGGGAATCGAACCCGCGTCTTCAGCTTACGCGGCTAACGTCCTGACCACTAGACCACCCGGCCACGGCGGTACCCGTCCCAAATTCTCTGGTGTGTGTTATCTTTGAAAGGCTAGACCAGTACGTGCTTGCACTCCTATAGCAATCCCTTACTGGATTACGGTATAGCGAGAGAGATGGTGCTGCCATCTCTCAAACTAGAGAACATATCAAATTATTTTATGAAATTATTTATATAAGTTATTAGGGGTCATCCATTAATTACATCACACGTTTAGGGGGGGAGGGGGTCACGAAAATGTGACATGTTGTGACAAGGGGGAGGGGGAATCACAAACTTTGTGACGTCACTTTAACTTATTTAAATTATTTTATTCGCTTCGCTGTACAGTTAAATAACAAGTTTTTGGAACGATAATCGTTTTTAATCATTTAATTTTCTTTCCTAATCTTATGTGGGTCATAAAATTACTAATATTTCTTTTGTCAAAAATATTTGGATGATAAAATATTAATAATACTTAATTCGATTTGCCGATTTAATTGAAAAAATGTGACGTCACACCAGTGGGGGGGAGTTGTTTGCCAAATGTGATCAAGTGTGACAAGGGGGGGGGGGGGGGGGTAAAAAACCTCGAAATTCATGTGACATAATTAATGGATGAACCTTTATTTGTATAATCCGTGTTTCAGGTATGTGAAAGAGTACGACTTCTACCAGAAGTGTGTGACGGAGCAATCTAAGGAGCAGAAAGAGATTCGGCCCGCTACTTCTGTGCAAGCGAGCCAGCAGACAGGCTGTCTCTGTTTCACCAGTGAGTTCTATTAAAAGTCAACAAACACACACACAACAAATGGTTAACCTTTTGGACGCCAATAACCGATATATACGCACCGTAAGTTCAACGCCAAAGACAGATTAATCGGTCATAGACCACAGAGCAATATAGACCTACATGCATATGCATAAAGTTAAATTTCAGTTTTGACACTTCGGTGACGTGGCGTCTGGATAACAGTTTTTGTGTTTGACACGGCGTCGAAAAGGTTAATGAACTTTAATCTCTTATTTGTTACCGTTCGAATGTCTCCTGGGTCACTTTTGAAAAATATGACTAGAGTGTGCAGTCCATGTTGGATAAAACAAGTATTATTTAAGAGTGATAAGAGTAGATCGATAATATTCCGATATTGGTCTCCTGGGTCACTTTTCAAAACTATAACTTAAGTGAGCAATCAACCATTTAAAAGTATGGTTTGAGTAATGATTGTAGATTAACTAGATTGTTATCATGCAAATATTGTCTCCTGCGTCACCATTGTAAAGTAAAACTTTCAGTCTATGAAGTGTAATAAATTATTATACAAGTTGTCATCATTATTAGCTTTTTATCATCCTCTGCTGACCCTAAAGCTCTCTTCGAGTACGCCACTTGTCCCGGTTCTGAGCTAATCTATTCCAGAAGTGACTCGCAATCTTCTGAATGTCGTCCGCCCAACAAGCCATCGGACGCCAGGTCATATATAAATTATGTAACCCTAAGAGATTTGTATGCAGCAGATTTGTTTGTATTGTTGTATTTTCTCGCAGGTAAGACTCGGCGTGAGAGCGACAGCGTGACGCCGGAATCGAGCGCGCTGTGCCGCCGCGAGACGCCGCACCAGCCGCTCTGACCCATGCCGTGCTGGAGGTATGTACTTTATTTTTATTTATTTTGTAGTTTCGCAGTGCGTTAGTAGTCACACTGTAAGTAATGCTGTGAAACTAATTTGCATAATACAATTGTCCACAGGTCTCTCCGCTACGCTGTGTTACTACCAGTGTCAATGTGTTTTATGACAACTATACTGACTATACTCATACTTTTCCACCTTTACAACTAATATAACACGCGGTAGACATAGTTTACCTAGACTACGCACTCGACTAGGACACAGACTGCTATAATTATGTCACCATCTAGGTGTAAACTGCACTAAGAATCATTAAAGTTTTCGACATTGGAAAGGCAAACCAAAAATTAGCTACAGAATGTAAGTATAGGTAGACAAAACGAACATTGGGCTAATTCGATTTTTCTTGTAGTTTTTCTGTCTCGTAAGCCAGGGGACTTCTTTGACAAGATTCTCTCAAAAACTCCTATCATACATGCTACATAATTGAAATGCGTGGAACTAGTGCGGTGCGGGAATGCGGTAGGTAGGCGTGACCCTGGGGACACAACTGTGGCAGAAACTACAATAAAATTGAATCGGCCCAAGTAGCAAAATAATTTTTAGATCTTTCTAGATGTTTGTTTATTTGATTTGTCTTTCCACTGCCGATTTAAACGCACATAAAAAGTAAAAAATAACAAAATGAGCTAATTTAACCTATTAAGAAAATTGTAAACTCCTTTAATTTAATCCTTTTTTACAAAAAAATAGATCTTTTTGATATAACAATGTTCATGTCCTTAGGGTCACGAGACGATCACACACGACTTAACAACAAAGATTTACATAAAACTAAAACGATGTAATTTGGTAGGTCATAATTTTTGCCGTTAACCTTTCGTATGATCCTGTCAAAAATTTGCCATTTATATAGTAATCATGATAAATTCATGTTTAAGTTGAATTATATCTGCTACTAAGCATACCAAAGGTTAATCAACAAAACAACATGAAGTTAAATACATACAATACATGCAATCTCCAATTTGTATATTCCAACGAAGTCCTGGCGCAGAGTTTATAAATTAAAAAAATATATGTATTTTTGCTTTTATTTTGTGAATGATTGTTTTTCTGACTCGTGGCACAGAAGACAACACAGACGTTTTATTCAAATGTGATCCAGGAGACATTGCTTTCTCTTTCTTGTTGAAATAGGTAACTTACTTAATATTTTGATAATATTTCTAAATTGACAGAAACTTTCGTTTTCTTGTTAATTTTTAAAAGGCAAAAAATATACTGGTCGAGATCTTTTTTGGCAAAAATCTATAACATATTGAACTGTACAGGTCGCGCGCGTATCAGTAGAGACCGTGTACGGTGCTCTGGTGGAAGATCCTCAAACACGTATTGAAACATGTCGTGCATTTATACTTAATAATACTTGAGTAACCCGTTTAAAATAATTTTACATAACTTGATTCAAAAGTAATCGTCTCGTTATTATTCACAACATAATCGCGTAAAATAAGTTTTAAAATTCCGAACGTCAGACGTAAATTTAAGACTTATTTTACGCGATAGTCCCGCCGTTATGAATAATAATGAGTAAAAATCGTGAAAGTTTAAATGAGTGATCGTCTCGTGATTTTCGCAATCATACACTTACCTATTTGAAATCCGATTTATCATTATCACGTAATGCTTAGCGTAAGTATCGTCATTAATCGAAGAAAAGTGATCATTTGTGTGATTTTTAATCTTTAGGCTAGTTTTTGCCTGCCTTCAAAGTTAGCGATCACGTATTGTAAATATTGGAGCGTAAATGTAAAAGAAGGCACCACTGCCGATATTGAAAAAAGTTATTAAAAAATTTCGTTGACTCGAGAGGACTTTACAAATGTGCAAGTTGCGTAAGTTTCCAAAAAGTTTAAGAAGTTCTCGGAGATTTACATGAAACAAAGGAAACTTTCATTTTGGAAATTGATAATTTCGATACTATTGGCTATGTGCGAAGTTGATGGTGGGGGAAATACAAGCGACGCCAGCGCACGATGTGGTGAAAATTGAAATTTTCGTGGGACATCTTCATACTATTTCTTCTTCTTCTTCTCAGCATGTTTACGTCCACTGCTGGACATATGCCTCTTTCATGTCTTTCCAAAGTGTTCTGTACGCCGCGCTTCTATGCCAGGTCGGCCCTGCTGTCTTTTTGATGTCGTCAGACCATCTGGCTCGCGGTTTTCCTTTGCGTCGTCTGCCCAGTCGAACTATTAGTAGCAATAGTACTATTTGGCAGGAGCCAACTGTCAATTTGTCAAATAAACAATATTTTCCACACCTAAGCACACGGAGCAAATACAAAAATGTGAGATGTTTCCGATTTTTTTTATAAGTTTTAGAATTCCGAATTATAAATTTTGCAATTTTGGAAACTTTCCGACGGCACATCAGTAAATAACTTGGTAGCTTAGTTGGGAGAGCGACTTGTTTTGACAAGGTATGTTCTAACACACTTTTAAAACTGTCCAACGGTGGACCTTATTTTTTCGCATAATATATCATCCAAAATAAACCCTGTAAAACAGTGTGAAGGTAGGTTTTTGCTTGGTGCTTTTTTTCGTAGATGTTATATTAAATTAAGGTTTTTGACGTTTGCGGATCGAACGTGATAAGAAATGTATGGTTATAGGACCTATCTTAATTTAAATTTCTAAGGAACCGATACTTGGTACCTTTACGCAGTTATTTTGAACAAACAGCAATTAAGCTCTGTGCTGTGAGGCAAGTAGTTACCTACTAGTCATGTAGCTCGCAAACATAGTTACCTACTAGTCATGTAGCTCGCAAACATAAAATCGAATTGTAAATTACACAAATCGGGTTGTGCGTTCCTCGCCTAAAAGACTAAAACCGCTGTTCTTTCACAGAATACGCGTTTTTGCAAAAATAATGTTTAAAGGTATCTATAACTCGTGTTCCTTTATACAGGGTGTCTCATTTATAATGGCAAGGGTTGGAAGCCGGAGATATACTTCAATATGTTTTTAGGGTTCCGTACCCAAAGCTTCCCAAAGGGTAAAAATAACGTCCGTCCGTCGGTCTGTCACCAGGCTGTATCTCATGAACCGTGATAGCTAGACAGTTGCAATTTTCACAGATGATGTATTTCTGTTGCCGCTTTAACAAAAAATACTAAAAAGTACGGAACCCTTGGTGGGCTAGTCCGACTCGCACTTGGCCGACTTTTTTAACCCTATTTCCAGGCCGCACCAACTTACAAGGTTTCCCCGAAAAATTCAAATATATTCCAATTAATCCAGCTTTGATGATTCGTTTGAAGACATGTCACATTTCCCGAAAGTACCATTTAATTTGAATCTTAAATCGGAATGGTAAAGTTGAAAATCTATTGGCGCTTCCGTTTTTACCCTTTGGGTACAGAACCCTAATAAAGTAATAAACATGCGAGTCTGAACTCTGAAGTCATAAAATTGATAAAAATTTCCTCTTAAAGACCAACCGTGAGAACCACAATTTTTAAGGCATCCTGTATTATGACCCTACCTCTTATGTAATCATTGTATTATTTACTAATTAACAATTAATTATTATTTTACGATTATTATATGTTTCTAGAATGTACTGCACTTGTAGGCGTAGATTAAATAATAGAGTTAATATAGACAAGGGAATTAATATAAATTATATGAAGACCGCCATCTGGTAGATTAAGAAAGGACTAGAATGGTAAAATTTGTTTAAGTTAGCAATTGGAATCAATTTAATTTAAATATCACTGTATAAATGTATTTGCTGTCATCTGTCAATTATTTTTAGATGCTATTGTCACAAGTGTGTCGCTTAACTCCCAACTCGGGTAAATCCATTCGACCCTCTCACCCTCTATTTACCTTTTCATGATACCAAAATAGCATTTTCTGACAGATGGAGTTGGGCATCTTCATTTAAAAGTGTACTATCTACTTTTGGGTTATTTCTACTCAGAATCACGAGGACTATCCTTTTTAAAAGGAAAATAAAATATTATGTCCCCGAAAAATTTCAGTTTTTTAATGCATTTTCACCTACATTTTGTATAGACATGGACCGTTACAAAACTGTCACCCAAAATTTGTATGAAAAACTGGGGACACTTTTTTTCCTGTCTCATTCAACTTGTGATTTTGAGTCTAAATAACACAAATGTTGATGCTTTTTCGAAAAAAAGTAAATGGTACAATTTTTTCTGAAAACCCCCATTTACCCCATTTTTATGTGAATATGTGAATTAGTTTGGGATCCAGTGTTGAAATTGACAGATCAGCCTTAACTTAAAATGCCCTGTTCGTTATTAATTGATCTTTACATTATTTACTTGTAATTTAACATTTGTGTACGTTACGCTTTATTTGACTTGGTGGTAATCGCGAGTGTAAATATAAGACGATGTTTGCAAGTCGGAAATGTCTAACCATTATTAAAAACGTGATGCTAAGTTGTCCATTTTAGGAATTACCTACTCAAACATACCTTTTTAATATTGTCTTCGGTTACCGCGATAATTACTCATAATAAAACTATGAAAACTATGATATATATATATCTTTACTTGAAAATAATTGTAGTGTTTAACCGATACCCGACCCGAACCTACCGATACCTTATGAACCGATTTTGCATGTACAACCAGCCTTAAAGTTTATAGTCTATGATTGTTCATTATTTTTAGTATGTGGTAATTTTTGCACTTTGTAATTTTTCCTCAGTCACCCGTTGACCACGAACGCTGTAAAGGGTTCGAAACGTCGGGATGTATTATAAATTCAATATACGCGATATAATCCGTTTTCATAGTTTTATTTCATACCTTTTTAGTTTTTATTATACAAGGGAAAATGAAAATGTACTAAATATAACACAACTGCAATCATTCTAACCATATGTAAAACTGTGACATGATATACTTAAGTACTTCGCTGGAATCGCTGGCTCAGCGACCCGAAGTGGATCTTAGCCTCCGATACTAGATTTCGCCATTCGTTCCTATCCTGTGCGATCCGACGCCATTCAGCCGCTTAAATTGGACGTCACATAGGTCTTTCTGGGTGGGACGTTTTGGAAACTCAAAATCCCATACAAAATGACACTTAACGAAAACGTATACGTCACGTCACGCTATCGAACGAAATATACGTAATTTTTGTTTTATTTACACTCGCGCATATGTACTACCTTGTTTTTGTATAATCATTTGTACTCGTATATAACGTATTTATGCATTTGCATTTATTATGACGCAGTAAGCATAAGTATTACGTAGTCTGTGATAGGTTATATTTAACGAAGACTGTGATCGGTATGGTCAAACCACGCAAATGTTATGTAAATTTTGTGCAGTTCATGTTATAATTTATCGTCTTGCTAAACCAATCGTTTTTTTAATGTATGAAAAAAATCGAAATTAAACTATCGTGAGACATATTTCAAAATATTTTGATTACTACGGTTTCACTCACTATTATTTTTAGTCGCTTTTGGCGACATGTTTCGGACTCTTCGGTAGTCCTTCCTCAGGCACGAGTGTCCGCGGCGGCTCTACTCCGTGCACTGCCCGCGCCGTTCGCCTCGTCCGAAACATGTCGCCAAAAGCGACTAAAAATAATAGTGAGTGAAACCGTAGTGATCTAAATATTATGAAAAAAATAGTTTTTTTTTTACTTTTTGTTGGTTTTTTTTCTCGGAATCGTTAGCCTATTGATACCTACTTAAAATTACACACAATATCGTGTTCACGTGTTAGACTGGGAAAAATAAATATGGAATATTACGCAAAGCTCTGCGTAGGGGGCGCCACTAGCACAAACAGTAAACAAACCTTGATGCATCAATGTCATACTATTCGTAACAAATAATCTGTGAAAACTTGTCAAAAAACTGTTTACAGGATAAGATATTCTATGGTTTACGGTTTGTGCTAGTGCTGCACTCTGGCGGCAGAACATTGCAGTAATCCCTGTTATTCCTTTTTATTTTACAATAGGGACACGAAATGCTAACGATTATGAGAAAGAAAATACAAAGAAAAAACACTCGAGAGCACTAAAAATGGGTCACTTTAATGGTAATTAACTAATTACATACATAATGACCCGTTTCATTAACCTTTTCGACGCCGTGTCAAAAGCTGTCACTTGGACGTCATCGAAATGTCAAAACTGAAATTGAACTTTATGCACATGCACGTAGGTCTATGTTGCTCTATGGTCTTTGACGGATTAATCCGTCTTTGACGCTGGACCTGCGGTGCCGATATATCCGTCATTGGCCTCCATAAGGTTAAGCTTGAGTATAGAAAAAAATCTACGTACCTGCAGTTGTCATTCCTTGGTAAAGTTGCTTGTGTGAAACTGTGATTTTGCATTATAAATGCAGTTAATATCTTTTAGGAATTGAATGTTGTTATCATGCCAAAGGTGTATTAAGTGTCTTAAACAAAAGCTAAGCGAATATTGGGTAAATCGGTACGTCCTAAAAATATACTGTAAAACTAAAAACCCTATTTGTGAACAACCTGTATAATGTGAACTGTGCATAATGAATTGATGGGTTACACACTTTTGAAGATGTTTCGTATTTAGTTGTAAAACGCACCAGTTAGCGGGACAAGATGGCTTTCCACCAGATAAGGGTCCTTATCCTCCATAGCTCCATGTGCATAAGGACCCTTCTCTGATGGAAAGCCACAAATTATTGTAAGTAGCCATTTGTCAGTCCGGGCATTTTTTTCTGTAGTGATTCGCTGGACTTTTTTTTAGGATATGTAAATTTAACGTTATTTGTGACCAGAATCATGAGCTGATTCCATGCTCCTAGGAAAGATACACAGTCCCAAATTTTTCATACATTTTACGTACTTTCCATTTTGTAACCGCCGTACTCGGCCGTGCAAAGTGTTTGAAAAATGGTAAAGGAATGGAAAAATAAAACTTGGGACGCTTTTTTCCTGCTAGTAGGAACGAAGGAGGTCGTGATTCTGAGTAGGAAAAACATTAAATTTACCTATTTTGAAAAAAAAGTCCACTGCATCACTACAGAAAAAAATGGCCGTCCAGTACAGTCAGTCGCCTGCAAAAATATTTATGGACGTAGAAATAAAATTGTGTCAGATTATTTTTGTGCCCTTTTTGCGATAACATTCCATGAATAAGATGCGACAGTGTGGTACCTTTTACTTGAGAATGACACAAATATTTTTTTAATGGAAAATACGGTGTAGGTACAATAACAAGTTTAATTGTACGGCTTATTCTAAATAAAATCGCATCGCATTATAAAGTTTGGCCAGGGACTCTCATTTCAAACATAGAGAGATTATAAGTATAGCTTTTTTCTTCTTATTTATTGACAAATTTGGTTTGCTACACTATTATTTGGTTTGGTGCGTTGTGTTGCAAGCAAATATCCTATTTATTATCATGTTTGGCTGTAATGGAATGCACCTTCATAGGCCTTGAATAGTGCTTTTAAATCAAATTTTAGACTGTAGGGTGAAGTATTAAAGTTCAGATTGGAATAGGCTGGTAAGGTGCGTTGGGGTAAGATTGAACGGGTTTTTCATAAATAAATATTATAGGACATTTTTACACAAATTGACTAAGCCCCACGGTAAGCTCAAGAAGGCTTGTGTTGTGGGTACTCAGACAATGATATATATAATATATAAATAGTTAAATACATAGAAAACAACCATGACTCAGGAACAAAATATCTGTGCTCATCACACAAATAAATGCCCTTACCGGGATTCGAACCCAGGACCATCGGCTTCACAGGCAGGGTCACTACCCACTAGGCCAGACCGGTCGTCAAAAGACAGGGGATAAGGGGTAAGACAAAAAATCGTCCGTATGCCGAAGCTTTACGGGCGACTTTTCATCTTACCCCGCATGAAAAACCCGTTCAATCTTATCCCAACGCACCTTACAATATTTTAATATCTATAGAAATGAATTTGATTATACAGTGCATATAAAAATATGATTTTGTAAATTGAAAATGAACTCTGAGCTTGACCTTTGAACTCGATATTTTTTATGGAGTTTTCAGAAAACGGTCCATAGTGCAAGAGACAATAAAATTAATATACCTATACATGATACTTGACGTGTACGCCGTCGCCGATTGCACTAAGGGCCCTTTTCTCGGCAGCTACACATTTATTGAATCTTATATTTTATTTTAGTAATGGATAATAGTTTTCTTAGCGTCGTTTGGGTCGCTTTAAAAGGTTTAATAAATTTGAAGTACAAAGTGTCATAATCATTGTCTCGTCAACGTATTTTAATGATAAATGTTAAATAACGTGTCTGTTTGAAAGTTTTTATAGCTATTCATGTTTATTTTTAGTCATAATTTCGGTTTATGGTACCCTTAGCAGAGGCATTTACCCCAGGAAACCCTCCGTCTTAGCCACATTGACATGAATTGCAGCCCGAAAATGTATGAATTCATTCGCCATCAAGCATGCACTCTAACGCCTTGAGAATAGAGATCAGTTCTATCTGATATTTGTGAGCACCTGCGCCATATATCAGAGGGCTACCACAAACACCGATGATCGCAAATTGCGGGCATCTTTCCCTGTCACTCTAATTACGCCTTCATTGGTGTACAAGAGAAAGATGGTAGGCCCTCTAAAAGGCAACAGTAAGTTTGACATTTAAAAATGTTTACCACTTGTAACTACGGTGCTGGTACCCATACAATTCTATTGAACGTTTAAAATCTTTCAAACAGACTAGCATCTAATTAAAACGCTTCAAATTCCTATAACATCGTCACATTCGAAGACATTGAAACAGATCTGTATTTTCTTACTACATTAGGACATTAAATGTGTCTTTCTCTGGGAAAAGGACCCTTAAAACCCTTGTTAGCTTCGAAAAGTGTCCATGTGTACCTTACCATAAGGTCTAGTTTTCTAATCTGGTCGCAAGGACCCTTTTTCTGGAGAAAGATGTTAAGTATTTTAACTATGATCTCAGCATTCATTCTAAAGCAGGGTTACCTACTGTAAATGTGACATTTTCAACCAAAAGGTACCACATTGTCGCTTGTCAATAAGGTTGATTTTCAATTGAAGCTACTTATATGGAAATAGCGCCTTATTGACAACCGACAATAAGTACCCTTATGATTGAGAATGTCACAAATGTTGATAATTGCTTCAATTACTAGTATGTACTAGAGGTTTATAGGTTTCAGTAAATCCGTATCTTGCACATGTAAGAAACAACAGCAAAAAATCACGTTGTATGGGAGCCCCACTTAAATAGTTATTTTGTTTTGTTTTTAGTATTTGTTGTTAAAGCGGCAACAGAAATACATCATCTGTGAAAATTTCAACTGTCTAGCTATCACGGTTCAGGAGATTCAGCCTGGTGACAGACAGAAAACGGGACCCTATTACTAAGACTCCACTGTCCATCTGTCCGTCTGTCACCAGGCTGTATCTCATGAACCGTGATAACTAGACAGTTGAAACTTTCACAGATGATGTATTTCTGTTGCTGCTAATATAACAACAAATACTAAAAAGTACGGAACCATCGGTGGGTGAGTCCAACTCGCACTTGTCCGGTTTTTTATTGTTGTACAGTCAAGTGTAAAAATATGGGTGCACTCGTCATACTCAAAAATATGTCCCATAGTTCTTATGTTAGCAAATCGAGAACTATGGGACATATTTTTGAGTAAGTTGTATGTATATATATTTTTACTCTTGACTGTACGTACCACAATAAAAAAGGAAAATATTAACATTTAAGTCTTTATTTTTTATTATTTAGGCCAGGTAGGCCATTTCACCCTACTAACTTACATACCTAATAATAAAGTGTTGTGTTCCTGCCGGTGAGTAAGGTTGCCAGAGCTTAACGAGGGTGCGGAGTGTTAGGGTCGGCAAAGCGCATGTAGCTCCTCTGGAGTTACAGCCGTACATACATGCTTGTTTGCCACCGACGTAGTATAAAAAAAAGTCTAAGCCAAGTGAACCTCCTGTACTTCTTCTGCTGTGATCACATTTATTTTTCCAAATACAATTATCTTAGTGATTTACTGAAATCTATTACCTAAGCCAATCTAGTGGATAGTTTAGGCATTCTAGTGAACTAGACTAGGGCATAACTAAAGTAATTGTATTTTGCCAATCTTCAATGTCAAGTGACAATCTGCCATTTTTTACATACCCCTAGATTTTAATAAGTGTAATAAATGTATGTCAAATAATAATTGTTTTAATGATTTTGACTACCCACTCCTCCAGCCGTCCTGACGACTGACGGCTCGATTCGAGAAATGAATCAGATTCACCAGATATGAAACAGCAAAGACATGCGACGTCCGACGGGTAAAGGTACCTTATGGCGGTTGGCGCTTACGCTATTATTAAAGCCGCTCCAATTAATATTGGATGGCGCTTTTGCCGTGGAACGCCACTCATCTTCTCTATTTCATATCTAATCTAGTGAATCTCCAATTCATTTCCCGAATCGCGCCGTTTCAAAATTTGCCAGCTTAAATTGAACTATGTCATGTATGTAGTATGTGTAGGACGCGGGTCGTCAGGAGGATAAATATAATAAGGGTCTCCTCACAGCTATCGACGCAGAACCGGCAGAAGCCGAATTTCAATTCCCGGCCGAATTCAATTTTCGGCTTTTGAGCTATATGTTTTCCCGTGTGTGTTGTATGGTTTTCCCGAGGGGCTACAGTATGGGGTTCTTCAAAAAAGGAGTGTACAGGTTTTTAAAGGGTCGGCAACGCGCGTGTAATATCTCTGGTGTTGCAGGCGTTCATAGGCTACGGCAACTGCTTACCATCAGGCGGGCCGTATGCTTGATTGCCACCGACGTGGTATAAAAAAATAAAATAAATAAATATATGTTTACGCAATAAGAGCGAAAAAGACTTCGCACGGCTCGGCCGACGCCTTACGACGAGACATCTTTTTCGTCACAGACAGAGAACATGCCACCTCTTAAAGAAATTGCCGCACAAAGTAGATTGGCCTGTGTGGACGTAATGAGGCAATATTGCTGTTTTGTGGGAGACATCTCCACACACTGAGCGGCTTCACACAGCATATTCCTTGCAAAGTGGATTATTTAGTGTGGAGCCTAACTGCCTATTATTATTATTCAGAGCCCACTGTGTCCCACTGCTGGGCAAAGGCCTCCCCCCTCTTTTTCCACTCGTCTCTGTTTAATGCTATATCCGGCCAGCCTGTCAAGAAGGAGTCCAAGTTATCCCGCCATCGCCGACGAGGTCTGCCGGATCCCCGGTTAGACTCGTGGGGCTGCCTATAGATTTCTAAAATATAATTTCTAAAATAATATGTTAAGTACTGCTACAATTTATCCTGAATTATATTATGCATTATACAGCAGAGTAACCCCCTCAGTGATGTGAGATAAATTAATAAAGACAAAACTATACACAGAAAATGCGTACTTATGGACAGGGACTGTTACCAGTATAATTAAAAATCAAAATATCTCATAGCATTCAGAATATTTCATTGATTAACTTAATTAAGTGTAAAATATACATAAACAACCGTGATACAAAACTTTGTATAAAAAATATACCAGTATTTGGTCCCTGCTATAGAATAGGCAATATTACGAAAAACTCTGCGTAGGGGGTGCCACTAGCACCAACTGTAAACAAACGTTGATGCATCAATGTTATATCTATTTGTAACAAATGAAATCTGTGAAACCTTGTCAAAAACTGTTTAAGCCTGCATACGCATAATATATAAATAATTATAAGTTACTCTATGGTTTACGGTTTGTGCTAGTGCTGCCTCTGGTGGCAGAATATTGCAGTATTACTCCCTATTGCTGCGAGAAGTTCCAGTTTGTAGTCTAATAAAAAACAAATTGTCATTAAAACATATATTTCCTTAACCTAATCTAAACTAACACTATTTATAATGGATGTCCAAGCAGTTTTATCTCACTCCTCACTTCATCATACAAATCCTTGTATTCCTCGTGTTCCTTTACGAGGACCATGATGCAGCCTCGCATGGTGCCCATGGCGGCTCCGATGTCCTTGCGGCTCGGGGTGTAGCAGTAGGGGACGTCCTTCTCTTCACAGACGGCGGGTAGGTGGCACATGATCTCGATTGGAGATATGTCACCAGCAAAGAAGACCATGCTGTAAAGATGTACGTTTTTTGAGTTTGGAAATATTTTAATGTGGGTTCAGTAGTAATACTATGCATTACATCAAAGAATGTTGTGAATGAAATTATGTCCTTTGTGTAGACTAGATTGAAACAAAGGAATGAAAAATGAAAATTAAAAATGATTTATTGGTTTCACAACAGGTTTTAACTAGAATTAAAAACAAGAGCCTTCTTATAAGTAAATTGATACTTGTTATATGGTATTAAGGAATATGTTTCTTGAAAGATTTATGCTATGCTAAACTATCAATTCATCCGTGGGCGTTGCGTAATCAATTCAATAACGTGTCTACTCAAGTTAGGCGACAGAATCATCTTAACTTTTGTAGTTATATTTTGAGGTCTAACCATGATAACATAACCTCCAAATTACAACAACAACACTATTTACTTACCCTTTTTCACCAAGACGAAGTTGCTTTTGCACAATTTTAAGGCCGTTTCTAATATAATTCTTATGCCCGCTGGATTTTTTGATGAGCTTGTATATCTTTTTGCTCAATTTCTTCGGCGCCATAGGCTTCGCAATGACGCTACAGTGGTCAACCTTATCATCGTAACTTTGAGGTTCTGCCTTCAGACTGGTGTCCATGTCCTCTTGTTCTACCGGTTCTTGTTTTACTTTGCCCATGATCACGAAAGAAAACTTTGAAGAAGCGTTTTGAATAAAAACACGTGCTTAGTTTACCAAAGCAAACGCGCCGCGGCCAAATGCGAGCATGGGGCTGAAATGAAATGTCAAATAAAATGATAGAAACAAAGCAAAACGTCAAATGAAGATTTCGTTCAGAAAATAAATTATAACTCCATAAGGCCTCATACTCACAAGCGCTTTTTCAACGCGCGTTAAAAAAGCGTTTGAATGACACAAATGGAAACATGTGTATTTATTTACACGACGGTGGTAGCGCTTTTTATCAAGCGGTGTTGGACTTACAACTTTAAGTTTGGTCTTTAAAT
Organism: Cydia strobilella; assembly: GCF_947568885.1. Classification (NCBI taxonomy): domain Eukaryota; kingdom Metazoa; phylum Arthropoda; class Insecta; order Lepidoptera; family Tortricidae; genus Cydia; species Cydia strobilella. The sequence continues at coordinate 9,115,368 of NC_086060.1, forward strand.
CGAATTTATAGTTGGTCAAGCAAACCTTGTCAGTAAATAAGAGCAAAAAAAAAAAAACTACACTCATCCCCTTCTTCTGGGTGCCAGCACCAGTGCAAGACAAAGACAATATGACTTTCTCCGTCTAGGCCCGAAATGAGACAGGCCCTTGACAAACTATAGTGTTCGTGTGTAGGGTCACTAACGGGAACGTTTTAGAAAAAGCATGAATCTAGTATAACTGGATCGGTCATGAGTGGTGGGGGAAAATGACCGAACGGGATAGTCTTATGTATCTTTCAGTAGGAGTAGCAGAGAAAGCGCTATTATTGTTTGTCCTTGTCATAGTTTCACTTTTCCACCGCTGCCACAACCGAGGTTGTGGCAAACAAATAAGTACGTGACATGTCATGTTTGTTCGTTGCTTGTTTAATTATCGTTGTTTTGTATGAAATTGTGCTTTCTCTTATGAAATATAGTGATGGATAGCGTTTTGAATGCTTGAACTTTGATAAAATACTGGTGAATTGTTCTGTAATCGGCTGTAATAGCCGCTCTGAGCAAAAATATGAGATCATAACCTTTCACACGTAAGTACGGTATTTTACACCTTCCTCTTAACGCAATATGTGAGAATAACATCGTAAAATTACGTTACACTCAAAGCAATGTAGAATCAAACGATTTCAATAAAAATATCACAATTATTTACGCAAATTAACAAAACATTATTTGTAAAATTATCCGCCCAAATTACGTAGGTAGGTAGGAGTCTGAGGTCAGCCATTTTTAACTTCGTCTTAATTTAGCTGCATAACAATCATGTTAGGGATACCAGATGAAAATATCATATATTTATGGGTAATTTTGACCTCGAAGTTTTTTCGTACTTCTAATTCCAAAAAATAAATAAACAAATGTTGTGAAGATTAAATGTGGTGTACATTAATTGGTGTGATTGCGATTTGTGATTTCTTTAAATTAAAACCCATAATACATTTTATTTACTAAACATGTTTAGTTTTGTACCACCTGCGCGAATGGAGGTATTTCATTGTTCATACGCCTAAAAAGAGCGGCCCATTGACATTTTATTTAACAATTTTTAATACCGTCAAACAAGCTAACTTTGCCTCCAGGGTAATCGCCCCAACGTGATATCAAATATTGGGGTAATTTTTACCAATATGGTATCCCCACGTTTATGACGTCATCTATGTCTATCCCTTACGGGCGCACGCGTATAGCTGGTCTATGTAATGCTAGGTCTATGAGAAAAAGGCGAATTTCCGAACTAATGTTACGTTCTACGCTTGTAGAAAATAATGGATAATGGGTATACAAATAAACATTATAATTTAATGATATTGAGAACCATATACCTATTTTACTTACTTTACTCTTTGTTGAGAACTATCATAAAGTCTAGCCGATCAACTTTTCGGTATAACTTAAGTTTTAATTGAATATATCAAGTTGCAAGTTTGTAATAGGCAAATAGTATAAAGAAACGTATTAGATTTGACAACTTTGACTTTGTTGCCATGGAAACATCGATACGCCAACAATTTTTCTGTTACACACGAAGTAGTAATTCGATTAATATGTCCGAGTCCTTAAACATTTATTAATTAAGTAACAACTGTTCGTGCAATTGTGATCGTAGCTATTCTAGCACTTATTCTCTATGATGGTAAGTTGGGCTAAATACTGATATGCCGTTTGGAAAAGTATCTGTAAACTTAAACTTCCCTTTAATTCTCAGGGTCTACTGAATATACTGAAGAAGTTGCGTTCTAATCCTGAGAAAGAGCTAAGATTGCTGCTCCTAGGGCTCGATAATGCTGGTAAAACGACGCTTCTGAAGCAGTTAGCATCTGAAGACGTGACACATGTGACTCCAACTGCTGGGTTCAACATTAAATCGGTGTTGTCCAGTGGCTTCAAGCTCAATGTGTGGGACATCGGCGGGCAGAGGAAAATTAGACCTTACTGGCGGAATTATTTTGAAAATACTGATATTTTAGTAAGTATTTTTTGGACATTGCGAATAATGTATAATGCTTAGAAAGTGGTACATTTATCACTGTAAATTCTTTAAAAATGTTGCCAACATCCTTCACAAAACCATATCCCATATTACAAATTTAGCTTACAAGATTTGACCCAAACATACATACAAACATTCCAAGTTAAATAAAAGCTTGTAATAGGCAAAAAAGGTAAAAGTTAAATTATATGAGCATGAATTTTATCTGTTCTTATAACTATTTCAGATTTACGTAGTAGACTGCTCAGACCACCGAAGATTGGAGGAGACAAGTCAGGAGCTGTCAGAGTTGCTACAAGATGACAAACTCCGGAATGTCCCATTGCTGGTCTATGCTAACAAGCAGGATTTGTCTACTGGTGAGCATAAAAACCATTATAAGCCGGCCAAGTGCGAGTTGGACTCGCGCACGAAGCGTTCTGTACCATTACGCAAAAAACGGCAAAAAAATCACGTTTCTTGTATGGGATTACCACTTAATTATTTAATTTATTCTGTTTTTAGTATTTGTTTTTATAGCGGCAACAGAAATACATCATCATCAGCTATCACGGTTCATGAGATGCCTGGTGACAGACGGACAGACATACAGATAGACAGCGGAGTCTTAGTAATAGGGTCCCGTTTAAACCTTTGGGTGGGTTGGTTGATACACGGATTGCAGAGGTCGCGGGTTCAAGTCCTGCCGAAAGCGTAATTTTTTCAATTTTTCCTTTAATGTAAAATTTGTAGTATCACTTGCAGACATAACTGCTTGATAAAAAAATAATTACAAAGTAAGGTCAGGTGTGATAAAAGCCCAGGGTGAGAGTGAATAAAGGGAGCTGACAGGCTGACTCTGATTTCAGCATTACCTGCAAGTGAGGTGGCCACCCATCTCGGTCTACACCTGATCAGGGACCGCACTTGGCAAATACAGGGATGTGTGGCTACCGACGGCACCGGAGTTAAAGTAAGTTCTACCACAGAAGTCAATTATGACTCTTATCTTCTTCCTCAGCGAGTATGCTCTCACGGTTGGGCACACACCTCTCGAAATCTCCTCCCGATTTGGTGCTTCTCTCCTCCAGAGTGGGCGTGCAATCTTTTTGATGTCAGCCTCCCATCTTGTTGGAAGTCTGTGATCTGGGCTCGAATAACCCGACAGATTTTAAAGGTGTATTCTTGATTGCGTTTAGAGACTAAAATGTTATACAAAGTTTTCTGAAATCGGTCTTATTTTAGAAATAATTATAATTCTTGTGAAAATTTGTTTCTGTAATAACTCAGTGAGAAACGCCTTTTTGGCTATGATGCCACCACTATGTGACTTGGTTTAGACATACCTACTGACAGACATTAAAGTTTTAAAGGAAATTAATCTGTAAAGAAAAAAAAAACTACTTATTCGTTGTATTTTTTTTCGCCAAGATGTAAAAGGAAATAACGTGTCGTGTGCAGAAAACACACACAATTTATTTTTGCCGAATTTGACCAAAGGTCATAACATTCTTTGCCCCTTATGACCTCAGGAATGCGTGTTTAAAATTTGTCGGGTTACTCGAGCCCACGGATTAGGTTTTGTGTTCATTGGATTGTCAAACGTTTTTTTTTCCTATCTAGCTTTTACTTCCTGCAATTTTGCACAGGGTGAATTTGCCAATGTCGGTTTTCATCCTCCCAAGAATACCGAACATTCTCCTCACGTGTGAAAGTTGTCAAACGTTATACTGGCACCACACTTCGCCTTGTTTGGCAAATATTCGTGTTGCATCTCTTTCCTTTGACATACAAAACAAAAGGGATTCAACACGAATATTTGCCAAATACAGCGAAGTGTGATGCTGGCATTAGAGCTTGTAAACCAAGCAATTAAATTAGCGATATCAAATTTGGAACAATAGTTCACATTATTGCCAAATTTTGGTTCTTGTTGTGTTTAGTTTTCTACCCTTTAGTACCTACGTTCATTTTACTACAATTTTACACACTTTTTTTTTGTTTTAGGAAGGAATGGAGTGGGTGTGCAAGAACATCCCAGTTAAAAAGTAATCAAATAACTATTATCAATACTAGCTTTATCAGTTATCTGCTTTGTAATTTTCACTAAAGATAGAAAGTTGCCACATGTTTGATCTCATATCTCAATGGCTTAATATAGATAAGATATATTTTTTTGTATTAAGTTTAGTTAAATGTGGAAACTAAGATTTCAAATGATCGAAAGGAATGAAAGAATTAGACTAATATTGAGTACTAGTATTTTTACTAAAAATATAAGTTATTTGTTTCAAAGGGCCTCGATTTCCACTCTATCAATATATATCTATCAGTATAAACTGGAATCCTAAGCGTAGACGGCACGAGAGGTGGACACATTTTGCCGCCAAAAAAAAACACTGCAAGGAAAATACAAGCAATAAAATATGACAAATGTTATCTAATAATTTAGATACGAGAAGCACTTGATTGCTAACAATTTTGAAGATCGTAATTTTTGATTATCGAAACATTACATAAGTGCCTACCTACTTAGCCAACCTATTATGATTACCACGTTGGCTGCCACCGGTGGGATCACGTTATCTTCTCTGTGTAGTCATGAGCGTCACCGGTGGGATTACGTTATCTTCTCTGTGTAGCCATGAGCGTCACCGGTGGGATCACGTTATCTTCTCTGTGTAGCCATGAGCGTCAGAGCGTCACCGGTGGGATCACGTAATCTTCTCTGTGTAGCCATGAGCGTCACCGGTGGGATCACGTTATCTTCTCTGTGTAGCCATGAGCGTCAGCGGTGGGATCACGTAATCTTCTCTGTGTAGCCATGAGCGTCACCGGTGGGATCACGTTATCTGCTCTGTGTAGCCATGAGCGTCACCGGTGGGATCACGTTATCTTCTCTGTGAAGCCATGAGCGTCACCGGTGGGATCACGTTATCTTCTCTGTGTAGCCATGAGCGTCACCGGTGGGATCACGTAATCTTCTCTGTGTAGCCATGAGCGTCACCGGTGGGATCACGTTATCTTCTCTGTGTAGCCATGAGCGTCACCGGTGGGATCACGTTATCTTCTCTGTGTAGCTATGAGTGTCACCGGTGGGATTACGTAATCTTCTCTGTGTAGATTGAGCGTCACCGGTGGGATCAAAAGCTCACTTGGGCGTGGGAGCAATACTCCCACTAACTACTTTAAGGTACTAGGTAGGTAGGTTGTACTTTAAGGTAGTAATTATGGTGAGCACTGTGAGCAGCCAACGTATTAAAAATTATCATGTCTAGTCATTTTTAAATGATATTAAATAGACAAAATAAATGAAGAAATCCGTCCAAAGTAGACATTGTTTTAATTTATTTTTTTGTGTTAATCATGATTGAAAATCAAATTATCAAATATGACCAAAATGGATAATAAATTATAATAATTATATAGTACAAAATTATGTATAAGGCTGAAACATTATCAATACATACCTGAGTTGAAATGTATAAAATGTATATATTTATAGAAATTGTTTTGCACCGATAATAGTTTGGTCATGAATCTAATAATGTTTCTTCACTATTACCACTTACCTATAGGTGTTTCAAACTTTCAACTTTGCCTGACTAAACATAGGTTGACCTTACGAAAATGCTGAAAAGTTAACGGTTTCAGTTTTAGGACTAATTACAATATGAGAAACAATTTATTTATGACATTTATGACAAAACTTTACGCGAAACAAGGGGTCCCTTTGTATAGTATTTCTGAAAACGTCAAAACTTCGTGAACATAACTTTCTTCTAAACTCATTATTTCAAAAATAGAAAATTTTGATTATGTATAATGTAGGTAAATATTTGCTGGGCAAAGTTGAGTGTTATATTCTTATCCATTGACGTATTATATCTAAGGATGGGCCTTACGGGCAAACATGGGAAATAATAATGGGTTTTAACGTGATTGGTTGATGAGTTCGCATAACGCGCGCGATTGGTCGAATACACAACACGATTGGCTCAAATGCGTGAGGCACACCGCTGAACTAGCACCATTCTTAGTGCCCATAAGGCCCGTCCTCAGATATACGTCAATGTTCTTATGGCGTTATTCATAAATACATTACAAGCCTGAATTATATATGAATCGTTTATCTTTATCTGTCATTTTGACTAATGTATTTGTAAGAAAGGGATAAAACATAATTTAAATAATTTAGGCTCGTAAAGTTTTATGAATATTTATGGGTATTAGAAACTTACTTAGTTGTTAGAATATCTTCCAATCGTCAGTTACTAGCGTCACTAGCACAATCACAGGGCCTGCCGCGAAACACGAAAATCGAAAGTTCGGTTTCTGCCTCTCTATCACTTCCATATTCGATCGATAGAGAGGCAGATAACGAAATTTCGATTTTCGCGTTTCGCGGTAGGCCACCTGTAAACAAACCGCCTTGATGCATCAATGTCATAGTGAAAATTTGTCAAAAACTGTTTAAAGCATAGTACGTATAAGTTACTCTATGGTTTAGGATGTGCACTAGTGCTGCACTCTGGCGGCAGAACATTGCCGTAATAGTCCCAATTGCGTTACTGAATAAAATAACGTTTTCAGTCAATTGTTTATTTTATTCCATTTTATTTAAACTTATTATAATGTAGGACGGGATACTGATACATATTTACACGATCACAACCGCTTATAAATGAATCTAAATATTTGAGGTCTTCTTCTTCTTCTTCTTTTAAAATTATGGCTTCAGCCCAGTGGGACTATTTCGCCAGTATCAAGGTATTGAGAGGTTTACAAACGACAAAAATTGTACGGTTGTACAAGACAGTGTACGGTGATTTGTTAGCACTTGTAAATCGATAGCTAGTCTTTACAAGAAGCACGTGGACTACCGGCCGTTGACTCCAAGATGGTGGTTAAACGCGCTTCAAAATTAATTCTCCATTCACTGCACACTACCACATTAGTTTACTGTATAATAAGCTATCGATATTACACTTTAAACATTATTAATAAGCAAAAACAAAGTAATTAATCACGATGCTAACTATCAAGATGGCGCTCGAACCGGAAGTCAATTTGAGGTCAATCAACTTTGTTTTGTACGTCGTTACTATGGTTACGTCTCTTGGACAGTTGTACTCGAACAATAGGGGCCAATTGCATCAACCACAATTAGCTGACTGGCCAACGTCATTCAACAGTGAACTATGAAACTTCCCATACAATAAGATTTCGTGAACGCTTTAACCACGCTTTAACGGCTCGGCCACGACATCGCGCGGCGGCGGCAGCGGCGAGCGGCGGCCATAGATGGGAACGAGAGGTCCGGTCGCTCTGTCTCGCTCCAACCTATGGCCGCCGCCGCGCGATGTCGTGGCCGGGCCGTTACAGTAACAGACAGTTTGGTGCGCCGACCCTTAGGCCCTATGTGAAAATTTCAACCTAATAAGCAATTTTAAAGAGAGTTAGCTGTTATTTCATAATCAAGCTGTTCCCATAATTTCGATCGAACTTCACTTGGTAAGTTCGTTTGATCTTCAAATCTAATGAACAAAAGTTTGAATTAAAAGAATACCGATCTACAAAATTTACTATTTATTTTGCGCCAATTATTAGCTATATTTTGTGGGCCACATCCTATGCTTGATCATGTTAACGTACAGTCAGCAGCAATAGTTGCTGATCGGGCGAGGTGTTCAAAATGATCTTGACGCGACTTTATTGTTAAGAGAATAAAATTGTCAAGGTAATTTTGAACACCTCGCCCGCTGTATATAAATGTATTTTTTTCTAAATGTAAATACGTATTTTCTATGAGACAACGGAATAGAATAACATCAACAAAAAGTTGATTGACCATTTAATATGATAATTACTAATTAAGATTAATAAAACAGATATGAAAATCATCATCATCTTCCTCGCGTTGTCCCGGCATTTCGCCACGGCTCATGGGGGCCTGGGGTCCGCTTCGCAACTAATCCCAGGAATTGGCGTAAGCACTAGTTTTTACGAAAGCGACTGTCATCTGACCTTCCAACCCAGAGGGTAAACTAGGCCTTATCGGGATTAGTTCGGTTTCCTCACGATGTTTTCCTTTACCGAAAAGCGACTGGTAAATATGAAATGATACAGGTAAGAAAGATATGACGATAAAAAATGAGGAAGACTTATCAGAAAATGTTGGAAATGATGTGATGAAAGAAGATTTTTATTAATTGATTGAAATTACCTTAATGTTTAGTCTTTATCCAGGCTAATGCTTTAAATAAATAATATTTGAGCAGAGATATTAAAGGAGAAAAATAGGATGTGTTTTAATGAGTAAAGTTATTTCTTAAATAGGAATCAGAAAAGAAAAATATGCGATATTTGATATTTTAGCACCAATGTCCAGCAAAAACATAATTTACTCTTAAGTACTTTAAAACTAAGTACATAAATTAAATCTATTCACATAAAAAATGCTTCCGTACCTATTAAAATTAGGATTTGTAGGTAGAATGAAAACTTTCTTTAAGTAACTTATTTATCTAACCGTATGTAAAATCTAATATAAATATTACTTTACATTGAAAAACTTAAGGAAATAAAAATATGTATAGTCAACGTATCTTCATAAATACATTTTCAAAACATAATTATTATGATTTAAATTATTAAAATAATAATAAACATTATTATTATGTACCTATAGATCTCAATCTCAATTCACTGTTCCCTGTACTAAATAAAAAAAAAACTAAAACTCGCAGGCGAATATTGCCTCTTGTCATATTCAATAAGGTTTAAATTCGATAAGCATCGTCGGCGAGTGTTGCTACATAAAATTAGTTTATAATTCACTGTGGTATACTTCTGTGGTGACCTTCAGTTCGTGTTCGTGGAATGAAGCACAGTCAGCGGGGTACTTTGCCTGCAAATAAATAAAAAAAGTAAACGTAAAAGTATCCTCGTAAGAAACGGCCATTATTGCGATTTTTAATTTAGAACTTTTTTACTTATTTAGGTACCTCGAATTCAATTTGTACAAGTACAAATACGAGGGGAACTTAGAATTCTTAAAAATAATAACCTGTAAAAAAATTGCGTAGGTACCTACTAAGTAAGTAGGGGATTTTAAAGTGGTAGGGTCATTGCGCTAGTTTCCGTCCATGCTCTAGTTATCGTCCACTTGACGGATTAGCAAATAATATATTTTATTTTTAATTTGCTACTTGCGAAATATATTTTTTATGTAGATAGATATATTGTTTAGACATTAAGGATTGCAATAAGTCCAAATTTGTGCAGCAATGTTGGTTTATATGCAAATTTCGTCATCATCATCATCATCATGTCAGCCGATAGACGTCCACTGCTGGACATAGGCCTCCCCCAAGGCTCGCCACTCCGACCGATCCTGTGCCGCTCGTGGACGAAAACTACCGCAATGACCCTATGAAACAGCCAGGTTTCGAAAGAGCCAATTTCATTATTTCTATAATGCTCTAAATGAATTAAGTAGGTAGTGCTCTAGTAGCGTTCAGGTACGTGGAGTCGCTACTCCCCAGCAGTCCGCTACAAGCTGCCCTCAGTTGATTGTTTGGTAAAACCAGTGGGCGATAGGGACGTCACATCCCTACGCCTTTTATAAGGTTTTTATTTCGTTATACAGCAGTGGCTAAAATATTAAAATATTATTATGTAAATGAGGGGTTATTGGCATTCGTTTACATTATGATCTGTACGAAAATGGGTAATCTGTCACAGAATAAATCATAAGAACTACATCCGTCTGAAATCTTGGGATATCTATGAATAATGCTTTAGGTAACGTGTACCTAAAGTTAGTTATAGATTGAATCATATTAACTGAGCTAATGCACTTACCTGTTTATTCAAAGAGTCTCAAGAATAAATGCCATTGAGTGGTAAACCACAAATTAGGATAACTATCTCGTAGTAAAAGCAGATTATAACCGCCTTGAAATGTTAGTATAGATTAACGACTCTATTTTTTTAACAATAGACTACAAAATACCCTAACTAAATAATGGCTAACATAACTAACATAACTTTATTTGCATTTTACAACCGTCGACACCCAAAACGAATGCACTGTAGAAAACCATTTGTTACAACAAGTTTTTAAACCATTTTAATCCCATTCAACAAGGAATAAGGTTAAAAATTCAATACACATGCAATGCACTTCTAACTTATTTTGTAAGTAACTAATTGGTGGCTACGAGAACAAAAGCAGATAATAGTATTGTAATAATACAATGCCATTGTTAGTACAGGTAAGTGCATTAGCTCCATCTATAAGTTGTGTTCTAATCACACTAACACGCTCGGTCTTTGTGAAAATTAAACTGGTACAAGAAACTGGTATGGAAATGTTTTAATCGCAATCCGTCCCTGTCCCTTACCTGGTTCGTGCATCGTGGCGAGCGCGGGCTAGTCCAACGCTAAAAAAACCAGTGTAAGTGCGCTCTCCGATAACGCGCCTTTGTTACGCATATCGATGACACATTTTAGACTGGTTCTGTAGCGTTCGACTTGCCGGCACTCAGTAACCGCAAAGACCACACAGCTAAGGAATATGTTTTCCCATTAGTTCATTTTAAACCTTATTGCAATCTCCATAGAGTGGTAATTGAATAACCGGTTAAAACGGCCATACCATTTTTTATGCTAGTAAGTAGCACGTGCGGTTTCATTTAACAATAGACAAAGGATAAGCCGAAAGGGGACTGTTTGAAATCTACGAACCATACCAGCAAATACCTTGAACTTTACAGTAAGTATATAAAGCTCAGAAACGTTGCTATAAAGCGGCACAGTAATTAAATTCGCTCAAAGGATTAAATTACTCTCTATTAGTTTGCTCAGCCAATCTTTGAACTCCACCACTTCCGTACCCATTGCTGGGAAACTAGAGCAATCTTGGTTTTAAATGAATTTATCTGTAATTAAGGAACGGCAGTATAAATACTTAAAACATTAGATACTTTAATTGGAAATAAACGGTGTTTTTCGCATTCAATTGACAGCGTTATTTTGTAGATTTACGAGACCTCGCAAAATACCGAGATCTTGGAGAGTCGTATAGAAGTCATAGACATGTAGTTATAGATACGCCACCGAGCGACCGGGGTAAGAGAAAGAATATTCATATAATATTTGGGCAGCATAGGATTTTTTCTCTTTTACTCTTATAAATTTCGGTATTTCGCCATCGCCTTCTACCTATGATGCCACCCGGTCGGTGATAAGGACAAAGCATGGCACTATTTTCTTTTTTCTCTTATAGGAATCGCAATTAAGACTATCTTTCTCTATCAAAGTGTCAGGCCCTTGAGAAAAGTGGATACTTATGTGTACAAGGATGAACGAATTTAGTAACTCACCTCACAGTTGACATCGCTTTGGATCGCGTTGTAAAGGTCCCAGAATCCTTTTCCATTTTGGAAGCTTAGCGCGGCCGACGCCGCCATGCTGGCTACCTTTGTGAGACCCGCCTTGAAGCCGGGTAGTCCTGAAAGATTATTAGTTCGATTAGTAACTATAGTAAATATAGGTGTAATTGCGCCCGAAAATTTTGTGAAAGTGGGAAAGACATTATCCTTGCCGAGTTTGTAAGACGAAACCAACAAAAAAGTGTGCATTTTATATCGGGTAAAAAACCAATTTTTTAGGCTTTTAAAACAAAATTCTTAGTAGCTTTCTAGCGTGGCGATCTTGGTATATCCTTATTTAGGGTGATTTTCGTTGTACATGTTTGTTTTGACCATGAAGCCACCACAAAACACATCAGATGCTCTTGGCAACGCGGTGCATCAGCCATTGCTAGTAAGCTCTGTAGACACTCAGTACAGTTACGTCTGAAAATATGTGCCAAAAACCGACCAAAAAACGAATTTATTGCCCATATATTAAGGTAGTGTATACTTTAGGCACTATCCGTACCGATATTTTCAGACGTGACGTACTAGCTCGGTGATTTCCAAGTTGTGTGTGTCTTTGATCTTGGTAATTGAGCCTTTACTAAGTGAAAGGTGATTTGATAAGTACTCTCACCTTGTTTGTCAACCACTCATCAGATGCTCCTGGCAGTGCGGCGCAGCCACTGAATGCTTGTGAGCTAAGCTCTGTAGACCCTCAATACTAGCTCAATGATCTCCAAATTCAGTGTGTCACGATGTCCGCGAGAACGTTGTGCGGCTGCCGAGACTGGCGGAGGTCGCTTGAGCCATCTTCTGGGTTTATTAAGAAAAATTCTTTGACTACAATTGTATCCAACTCACCTTGCTTGTCTTGGTCGTGGCGCTTGTTAACCAGACACATCAGATGCTCTTGGCAATGCGGTGCAGTCACTGAATGCTTGTAAGCTCTGTAGACCCTCAGCACTGGCTCAATGATCTCCAAATTGAGGGTGTCTGTCACGCGGTCGGCAAGAGCGTTGTAGTCCCCGCGGCTGGCCAGCCTGGCGGAGGTCGCTTGAGCCATCTTCAAGGTTTGCTGTGGAGGGATTTTTATATTAATAATGTTGTGCTGGAGATCTTGGGGAAAGTCACAACCTTCAGGTAAAATTGACGATATCAACAGCCGCAATCAAATAGGTACAAAATGGAAGGAGACCTACATCTATAGGATTTAATAGAGCTTAGTAGAAGACGCCTATGTCAACGCCCGTTGTATCGGCCACGCGGATATTAGAAGTGCTCCGTATCCGAAACGAGGATAAACATCATTAGGTAATAGTATCTCCATTAGATCTTGCGACAAATTATAGCCACGATTGCCAGTATTTTGACTACCGAGAATGAAATTGAGAGTTTCGTCATGTATTTCTAGTTTAATCGGAGTTTAAAGAGTTGCTGATAAAGACCGAGGGGCCCGTTTCTCAAAAGCTTGTAACTTGTAAATCTTGTAATACAAGCGGATGTCACTTTTTGGCAGCTTTTGCTAGAAAGGAACTTCCACTTGTATTACAAGTTACAAGCTTTTGAGAAACGGGCCCCAGATATAGAACTCCTCTACACAAGTATTTTATGTCTAACTGTAAATTATTGTGACCGTAAATAATTTTAACGCCTTTTCGAACTGTTTTGTGAAGTAGGTTTTTTTTTTTAAAGATTATGTGCTCGATCTACTTAGCCCAAGATTTGTCAGTAGTACTTGGATGGATTTTTAGGTCCTCATAATAATACAGAACATTTATTAGCATTTCTTTTAGTTTTATCTAGTGCCAGTCTCGTTGTCGGCTTCCTACTTGAATTGTTTTTAGAATATGCCAATTTATCATGTGACCCATATTTTTTCACCATCTGAATTTAGACTGCCTTTACAATGAGGCGGAGATGAGAGGAGACGCGAGGGAATGAATCAATAGATTTGGGTTTACGAGTAATCCAGCGGAAAAAACCAATGATATTGGTTGATTCCCGCACGGAGTTGATTCCGCATGGAAATCAGATACTGCCTAAATTTTGACTGTACCAACTTGCTATGGAACCCTAGTCCCTACTTTATTAGCAGTATGATTAAGGGCAGGCTCATGTCCGAATCCGGATAAGTCCGGGTGACACTTTTTTAGGTCGAAGGACAAGGAAAGATTGAGGATAGGATTACAAATTGATTACTAAGTAGGTTTTAGGTTTAGGTGTAACGTATAATTTCTTCATGGCAACATTACGGAAACATCTAATATATTTGTACAGGAAACTACATTTAACATTTCCAAAACGCAGGTTGCCTTTGTTTTTTGTGAATTTTTCCTGAATTTTATTCATTCAAATAAAAATATACGATTATACATTACATAATTGTAAAATATTTTATCTGGACCACAGTCCTCTAGCGTATCTGTCAACATTACTTCAAGTCCCGCCTTCAGGGGCGAGGGAGAGAAATTAGGGGTGAATTAGCCGCTTACTGACACAGACCGAATTCCACGCGGGCGGAGCCGCGGGCACAGCTAGTTATACATAAAATAGTTATTGCAAACTAAAAAGTACCTAGTTTTAGGTAAGTTCTTTAAAATAAAGATGAATGCTCAATTACTTCTAGTGCTTGTACAGAAATCTGTCTCCCTCTAAAGTTTGTACGCAATTTACAGTTTTGTGACTGGGTGTACATAGTACCAACTCAACTGACCATCAAGTTATCCACGGCGGGTTTGACGTACGACGCGACAACGGCGTCGACGTTGAGGTACCGCTTGAACACGAAGTTGAGGAGTACCGTGATGGACTTCTCCGGGGCCTTCACGTTGAAGTGGGTGCTGCGCGGCAGGCCCGGCGCGTCCAGGAAGCTGTGGATGATATACATAGTACCAACTCAACTGACCATCAAGTTATCCATGGCGGGTTTGACGTACGACGCGACATCAGTGTCAACGTTGAGGTACCGCTTGAGCACAAAGTTGAGGAGCACCGTGATGGACTTCTCCGGGGCCTTTACGTTGAAGTGGGTGCTGCGCGGCAGGCCCTGCGCGTCCAGGAAGCTGTTAATGATGTATTCCGCGGCGCCGATATACCTGGAATATCAAGACAAAATAATGTTTTTTTTCTGACCACAGTATTTGCTTCATTGTTATATAAACTATGGGGGATGCGGTAACAAAAAAAATGTTCATGTTACCAGTTGACGGTGTTTCCATCGCGATACAACCAGCTGACGATTTTTATATTAACAATAACATCTAAACTATAATCTGACTAAGTCAGCTGACTTCCACGAGGGTTCATTACACGTCGCCCTTAGAGTTAGACCAAGAAAGGTGCAGAGATTTTGACAAACCACGCAGTGCCAGTGTTATTTATACATCAATTCTAACTACTTTACAAGTTATCGCCCGGGATACGATTTCCGACGGAATTTGCGGTTGGTAAATGGTCTGTCTATTGATGAAACCTTCACTAAATTACGAGTATAATGGCGGGCTGGTGTCTAGAGCCGCGAGTTCTAATCTCGCTCGAGGCGGTGTTTTTTTTTAATTATTATAAATATCTATTTTAATAATTATAACTTAATACGTGATCATTAATTGGATGAAATTTTCATGGTACTTACATCCTATAGAACACGCGTATTTACGTGGAAATTCTGTTTTATCCCATCGTAAACATTCTAAGTGCTCATAAATTATTAAAGCTTGCAATAAAGTCCTGTTTTTGCGAAATTATTTGAAGCACGAAATAAATTCCAAACTTCTTTATTTGAAATTGCTAACGGCGGAACTTATTTTAAAATACAGCGCGGTGCGCGGTGTTGCCATGAACAAAAACTTTCAAGAGTCAACTCGAAAGTTTTATACTTTAGTAACCCAAATAGACCGAATTTTGAATTTAATATTGCGAGAAAGGTGAAGACCAATTTATGTTACTTACTTAAGTTTTAGGAATATGATAGGTATAATAATTGTATTGTTCTTCTAATTGTAAATAATTTTTGAATATGACGATGTACAATTACTACAAATAAAATATATTCTATTCTATTCTATTCTATTCTATTCTATTCTATTCTATTCTATTCTATTCTATACTACGTTTGAATGTCAAAAGCTTGACCTGTACGGCAGAGCGTATTTACCCTAGGGCCAAGGGGGCCATGGCCCGAGGTGGCAGGCTGCAAAGGGCGGCAAAACAGGTTATTTATTTTTTTATATGAGAAACATTATCATAGGAAAATAAAATAGTCGTCATAATGTGACACAAAGGTAATCCCCATTATCCTTTCTGAATATCGACATTAAACTCTTAGAGTTAGACCAAGAAAAGTCTGCAGAGATTTTGACAGCACACGCGGTGCCAGGTATAGAAAGGATGCCAATCTCTTATGGCAGAATTTTTGCAAAATAGACCGCTTTTAGCTTTAAATAATAGTTCCTAATCTCTCCGGTGGCGCTAGTTAGGCTCTGGGACATGAGTATAACATGAACCAACAAATAACCCGACCAAATTACGTAGGTTGTGTTGTTTTTGGTAGTATTTCGGTGTATGGTGGCGCCGCCTAATTACTGTTTTTTGATGGACACTTTTCATACCTAGAGATTTGGCTCCTTTATATAGTCTCCATGGTGCCAGTGTTATTTATACGTCATATTTTCAAGTTTGACGTCTACAATAACACCTGCACTGCGTGTGCTGTCTAAATCTCTGCAGACTTTTC
The DNA here is from genome assembly GCF_947568885.1 of Cydia strobilella. Classification (NCBI taxonomy): domain Eukaryota; kingdom Metazoa; phylum Arthropoda; class Insecta; order Lepidoptera; family Tortricidae; genus Cydia; species Cydia strobilella. Next base: position 9,131,533 of record NC_086060.1, read on the forward strand.
TTGGTTTAGAATTTTACATCGATTTTAACAGAACAAAGTGAGGGAGTATCACTATAAATGCCATATTTTCATAGACGTTGGACATTAGCACACTTTATCACTGCAAATGCAATGCAGGATTAGCTTGGTCCAATTCTAGAGTGCTTCACTATACATTTCATGTACAGTCGCCATCAGATATATCGGAGCGGCCGAGGTGCTCACAATATCTGAACACGCACCTAGCGCCTGGACAATAGAGGCGTGTTCAGATATTTGTGAGCACCTCGGCCGCTCCGATATATCTGATGGCGATTGTACGAGCCGTGGGCGATTCGTTTGAAGCTGTAAGCTCCCAGGCCTAGCCAATATGCCGATTGTTTATATACAACAACGAAACGCTTTCATGTCTCTCTATTACTCCTAAAAATTAGTGCTATAGAGAGACAAATAGCGTTTCGTTGTCGTAACGCAAACGATTGGCATCTTGGCTAGGCACCCTGTAATCCCAACGAAACACGGTATGTAGTAGTTTCTATGCAAGGATTACAGTTCCGAACCTACAACCGCTAGTCGTACGTAACAGAGAAATGAATAATGTAACAGCGTGAGACACGGCTTTTCAGGTACATTTTTAGGTCAACCACTAACCACTATTTATTAATATGTATGAGTGAAGTATGTAGTAGTATATTAATTGTATATATTTTAATATTTTTATTTGTGTATTGTATATATATGTAGATAGATAGATAAAACGTTTATTTGGATGCTGCAAAACACACAATTTTAGTGTAAAGTATAAGTAGGTACATTGCAGTCAGAACAAAACTTAAGTACTAAATTAAATTAACAAAAAATGTAGTTTTCTTACGTTTTTCAGTTGTTTGAGATTGTTTCAATTTTTTTTCTTGCACCATTTTTATTAATCTGTTTAGCCCTATGGTTGACTGATAGAGAATGTCTTTAGGCATTAAGTCCGCCATTTGTAATTATTTTTGTATTTTTGCAATAAAATTTAAATAAATAAACCACTGATGTTGACTACCGCGCGTAAAACCACCTCCAGTAACTAGGTACTAAAGTATTACGAATATTACGATCCACAAGTTCAGCACGTAATTTTCGAGATCTCGAACGAGATTTAAAAGATTGACGCATGAGAATTACTTTTTGTTTTGAGTAATAGTTTTGAGCTTAGATTAATGTTATTAGCCAGGTCCACACAGAGCGACCATAAGCGCGAGGCAATTTCCTCGCGCACAAAACGGCCAGTGTAGACATGCCTCGCGCAAAACTGCAACATTCAAATAATATTCACACCTACAACGTTTTTCTATTGTTAACCAACCTCTGATAAACTTCAGGCTTCGCGATCTGCATCACCAGATCGGTCAAGTATCTCGCAGCCGCCTTTATCCAGTGCCTTCTGAAGGAGTGGTTCTCGAAGCTCTTCATCATCAGCTCGAAGCTCAGGCTGCCATCGGAGCCGGTGAAGGCTTTCAGGGCCCGCTTCAGGCCTGACTTCTCCCAGATCACCTGTAAAATTAAGCTATATTATTTACCTATTGGTCTTAAAGCCTCGATCAGGTTCCTTACGATTGGCCATGCCGTTATGGTGCGTTTGTTTTCCCCAATATAATCAAGATCAAGCGCGGGTAGTTCGCGAAACCCGCGAAGCAAGAAGATTTTGACACAATTCTTAGCCAGTCTGCCTGTGACCACGAACGTAACGTCACGTTCGAAACGTCAGACCAAAAAACGCAAGTTTACGCGGTATTCGTATAAATTTATGAATAAAAGCTTTGGCTCTGTAATCCGACGTTCACCTGAGTAAACTGCGGGATTATAGAGTGGGACACCTGAATAGCTAGTTGCCAGATTACTAAGGCGTGTAGGATTGGTGAGCGCCGGAACACCGAACGCCTAATATATATCCTTAGGCAAAAAAGTCAATACAATTTGCAAAAAACCACGTCGACATTAGATCCGTGTTCAAACATCTCGCTAAGTTGATTATGGTTACTATAAAAGTAGCATGCCGTACGGCATTCTGCTTTGGGGTAATACGTATTTTGATTAAAAAAAAAGTTTAAAAAACTTACTTTTCCCAATTCAGACTCAGTGAAAAGATCCCAATAAAGATGCAGCTTCTCCAAGAAAGGTGGCAAGAAGTCAGCATGGTCCTTATGTCCATCAGCTAACTCCTTATTTTCCGGGTTCGACAGGGTATTCAGAGTATTCATGACCACTGGAAGCAGGGACGCCACATTCTTGTTTCCCAAGAGACCGGAAGCCATGCTGAGGATACTGTCCAGGTTTAATTCAGGTTTCTCGTTGTTTTGGCGTTTCTGGCGTTGCTTGGGTTCATTGGAGTTCATCTGGGCGAACATGGAGATCATAGAGCCGATCATGGCGGGATCGATTTTGCCGTCTTGCCCGCTGAGTAAGCTTCCGATTCCTGGAAAGTAGATAAAAATGCATTTGTTTCATTTTAAAAATGCAAACACGGTATAATACATAAATCAAGTACGAGTATAGACATCAATGAAAGAAGAGTTAATAAACAAGTATATTCAGAAAGTTTAAGATTTTAATAAACTATATCACTCCGCAACCAATGTTTTGCAATTTATTTTAAATTATGTTAGGTATGTTAACTAAATTATAAGAATCTGTAAACATTACAAAATAATTTGTTTAAAAAACACCTACCTATTTAAATACGTCCTTCTTTTATTTTTTGTTAAAAAGTACATTAAATATACAGACAGTGCATACTGTAGGTGGACGTGATATTCATAATCATAACAAATCCAGATAAAATTCATAATAGTAGAGAATAGTCCTGAATCTCCTGATCCTAAAGTTTTTCGTAAATCGAAAACAGTCACTACAACTACGATTTTTAAAACACGTCCTAATCCTAATCGCGTTTACTGGTTTTCTCACAAACTTTCCTAGATGTATCGGAGCCAAGGGAGCTTTGCTTTACTGCGAAAGTTATAAGCGTGTTACTAGACTTTTATACAACTCTGTTTTATTGTTTTGTATTTTGTGTTTTGGAACACAACAGAAACGTCTTAAGTGTGTGCTTTTCTACAAGACATGTGGCCTTTTGTGTGCAACGCTGGTCTGAAGTTTATTGTAGTTGGACTTGAACTAATAGTCCCCCTTCGCATTAGCCTTAAGAAAGTTAGCGCTTTGAGGTCACTGCGAGACCTATACATAATATCAGTAGCAAATGGGTCAAAAACGTTCTGGAAAACCGGCATATTTTCAGTGGACATTACAAAAGCTAACGATTTGGATACATTTTTGTAAGCCTTTCATCATACAATATGTTAGAATTATAAAAGAAATTTACTCAAACAGAACGGCTAGGATTAAACTAGAGCGAACAGGCAATGAGTTTCCTATAAAGAAAGGTGTCCAACAGGGTGACCCCTTATCAAAAATATTTACTTCCATCCTTGAAAGCGTGTTTCTAGATATGAATTGGGAACACTTTGGGCTTAATATTAAAGGCAGAAGAATCAATTCCCTACGGTTCGCAAATCTCATACTGGTAAATAGTCCAGGTTAATGAAAATGTTTACCTTGGGCCGATAATATCACCTGAAGACCAGACAGATAAGGAACTTGAGGAAAGAATCACAACGCATGGAGAATTGGTCTTTGAAAGAAGGCAAAATAAATATGTACCAACAAGGCAGAAGTTTAAAGTTTTCAATAGTTGTATAATACCAGTTATTACTTATGATTGCCAAACTTGGGAAATTACACAAAAGCAGGCCCAAAAACTTGATATTCTTAAGTCACATTTAGACGATTCAAGAACTTGCATGAATATATTGAATGTTCGATAGGTATTAAGTAGTTAGCAATCATGCAAATTTTTATCCGTCATAATGGGGCTTTAGCGTAGTCTAAACTCAATTAACTTTAAATCTAATAGATTGTCTTTCAAAATAATTGAATTTAGAATTGTAGACTTTCAAAGTAAACACCACGCTCCGACAGATAGGAATGATGACTACGCGAACCTCTGCTTAATTGGGGATGTGCCTAAGTAAATAAAAGTTGGGATTCCGAGAAATTCCGACCATACAAAGAAGCCATATTAAACTATATAACAGTAGTTTATCTAAATGAATAAGATATGAAAGGAAAAAAAAGCGGTTGAGGGAGGCAACGGGGGACCCTCGCGCGGGCAGCTTTCTCGCGCAAAGGCTTGCTATCGCGATACAGCGCGGGAATGCTGCCTGCGTGATGGGCACTTTGCCAAGAGGTTTTTTTTTTAGGTAGGTTTAGTTTTAATCGTTTTATTTTATAAGCAGTCTTAATTTTGTTTTATACAATTAATGTAAATTTTATTTATCATCTTTTCAATAAAGCTTACTAAGATATGATAATAATATTATCACAACAGTTGATATTAAGTGAAAGTTGACTTTAAGAGAAGTGTAAGTATAGTGAAATAGATGTTTATTAAAGACCAACTTTTTTATATAAAACTGGTTGTATTTTCTGCGTACCTACACAATGCAGTCGGCAGTAATACTGCAATACTGTTGTAGTAATGCTGTTGTTTGTATTACAGGAAACGTCAATAAGGTAATTTTTTTATCGAGATATTTGTAGGGAATGCATTATCGCCGCAAATTTCAAAATTGATGTTGCTGCTTGGAATTTCAACATATGAGGCAGCAATGCAGTCGGCAGTAAGTTTGCATCGTATTCCTGCAGCAGTAATGCTGCACTATCAGGAAGGCGGAAAATCGTGCAGAATGGAGAGCCCTGGTGCACAAAATAAGGACCATGAGACTCGGACCCCTAAGTCATGAGGAATCGAGGAAGAAGAAGAATGCTGATGGTGTATTCTGAACCCGAACGGTACCTTTATCCACTTTGAAGTCAAAGTACTGATTTCAATATTCCTGTGTCCTGAGAAAATACGTCCGCAATGAAGATGCAAAGCCAACATCAAATTTTCTCTGTGTTCGTAGTGTTTCAGCTAGCCGTTGCAGATTTGGTTTATATTTCGAATTTACATTAGGAAGTTGCTCTACAGGCGTCGAGAAAGCGACTTTATACTTTTCGATGTAGTTGTGTTGTAGTAGATAGTAATATATAAATATGTAGTAAATAAGTAAAGTCGACTCGGGTAAGTGGGGTAACGTTAAGTTTGGCTGTTGGTTTGCAGCTTATTGAAGCTAATAATGCATGAATTTTTTGAGAGATGGCAATAGATTCTACTTCACGTGAAATTCAAATGTTTCTAATAAACCTTATAGCTATTGTACCCCAGAAACTTCCAAATTTCAAAAGTAAATGTCGCGCGCGCACGCTGCGCACCGCGAGTGAAAACGTTCCATACAAAAAGCGCGCTCGTTTGGGCGTCATCTCTCACACTGCCATTCGTTAGCTGCATTAATCTTGAAACACGTTTAACCATTATGTAGTCAACACCCGGCAATCCATCTTGGATATTTAATGACCAGCTATCACTTGACTAAGAGCAACAAGCAACCAACGTCATGCTCTACGTGTAAGCACACTTTTTACATTGGCGAAATCATCATAAATTGGATGGAAGCCATTTTTTTTCAAGAACTACGAGTAAGATGCTACGCTACGAATGAGCTCCCATGCCGAGGTTTTCCCGAGGGTCTAAAGTATGACGTTCTTCAAAAAACCGGCCAAGTGCGAGTCGGACTCGCGTTCCAAGGGTTCCGTACATTACACAATTTAAACAATGTATTTTTTATGTGAAATGTAAGTGAAATGTCTTTAAAAACCCGTAGGGGTCGGATCAAAAACTAAGTAATTAAGTCCGACTCACGCTTGACTACACATTTCTAATAGGTTTTCCTGTGAAATAGATGTTTATTAAAGACCAACTTTTTAAAGAACTATTTTGTATATTTTTTTAAAAATTTTAGAACCAGTAGTTTCGGAGATAAAGGTGGTAATTTTTTGTATATTTTCTTGAATAACTTTTAAACTGTTTATCCTAAAATTATTAAAAAAAAAATATTTGAGTTTTGCACAATGGGCTCTTTCGTTTGATATGTAACACGATATAGTTTGAAAAACTTTATTTTTTAATTTTCTCATTTACCCCCCAAAAGTGGTCCCCATGTTTAAATTTTATTTGTTTACGTTACATGTCCATCTTTGGGTCACAAACTTACATATGTATACCAAATTTCAACTTAATTGGTCCAGTAGTTTCGGAGAAAATAGGCTGTGACAGACGGACAGACAGACAGACGCAAGAGTGATCATATAAGGGTTCCGTTTTTTTCCTTTGAGGTACGGAACCCTAAAAAGGAGCAAACAATTTTTTATAGATTCGGCAACGCGCATCCAACGCCCCTGGTGTTACAGGCGTCCATAGGCTACAATGTCTGCTTACCATCAAGCGGACCGTATGCTTGTTTGCCATCGACATGGTATACAAAAAATTACTGACAAGAATATACCTGACAGAACATCTCCGGCATTCCCTCCATCTTGCCCCTGCATCAGCGAGCCCACGATGCTTCCGAGCGCCCCCATGCCATCACCCCCATCCCCCATATTCTGGATGAAGGAGGAAGCCAGGTCCAAGAACGGGTTCTCTTCTTCTGTCCTGATGAATGGCAGCAGGCTGCAGAGGAGGAGGAGGGAGAGCTTCATTTTGTCTAAAAACAACAGGAGTTTATTAAATATCTTAGATGGATTGTTGAGAATTGTACCTAAAGTTTTTAACTCTACTACGACGGTCGGCAATTCGGCAGCGCGCATTAAACACCCCTAGAGTGGCGGACGTCTATAGGCTACAGTGACGGCTTACCATCCGGCTGGCCGTATGTTTGTTTGCCAGTGACTTAGTATAAAAATGATATCCAAAATGTAGGTTAGGTATTAGACCTTTTTGGATTTATTTGTTAACAAAGTAATTTATACAATTTGGCGGACGTCTATAGGCTACAGTGAAGGCTTACCATCCGGCTGGCCGTATGTTTGTTTGCCAGTGACTTAGTATAAAAATGATATCCAAAATGTAGGTTAGGTATTAGACCTTTTTGGATTTATTTGTTAACAAAGTAATTTATACAATTTGGCGGACGTCTATAGGCTACAGTGAAGGCTTACCATCCGGCTGGCCGTATGTTTGTTTGCCAGTGACTTAGTATAAAAAATGATATCCAAAATGTAGGTTAGGTATTAGACCTTTTTGGATTTATTTGTTAACAAAGTAATTTATACAATTTGGCGGACGTCTATAGGCTACAGTGAAGGCTTACCATCCGGCTGGCTGCTGGCCGTATGTTTGATTGCCAGTGACGTAGTATAAAAAAACTATATATCCAAAATGTAGGTATAGGTATTAGACCTTTTTGGATTTATTTCTTAACAAAGTAATTGATACAATTTACTCAGTATTTCCTTCGAATAACAACATTTTCCTTTCCTATCCAACTACCTATGTATTTCTTTTTAGGGTTCCGTACCCAAACGGTAAAAACAGGACCCCAATGTCCGTCTGTCTGGCACCAGGCTGTATCTCATGAATATGTATAGCTAGACAGTTGAAAATTTCACAAATAATGTATTTTTGTGGCCGCTATAACAATGAATACTAAAAACAGAATAAAATAAATATTTAAGTGGGGCTCCCATACAACAAACGTAATTTTTTTTGCCGTTTTTTGCGTAATGGTACGGAACCCTTCGTGCGCGAGTCCCATTCGCACTTGGCTGGTTTTTCAAACTTATCACAAACAATGCTCACGTATCCGTCTAGATATTCAGAAAAACACGTCAAAGTAAGAACTAAGCTGAAAAACTCGGCATGTAACATGAATAAAAGATCGGATATGGTCCGTCACACTGAAATTCTAGAGATTTCATTAAAAGGAAATCTGCTTTCATTGCATGTGACGCTGTTTAGTAATTTTAGGGTTACGTAACTCAAAAGGCGCCATTCATTTATTACGTAAGACGATTTTTGGCGGCTATTGACCCCCTCCCTAACCTATGTAAGAAAAAATAAGAAAAGGCTCGACCCCCTTCCCCCTATATTGGCTATATTATGAAAGAATCTACAGGAAAAAAATAATACACGTTTGGTTAGTTTTAATGTTTATTAAAAAAAAAAATTTTTTTCTTAATTCTTATTAATTTTAAAGTATTTTCGTCTTACGTAATAAATGAATGGCGCAAAAGACCAAAACGGATCACTCGTATATTACATAATATATGCATGTCTGTCCCTTTGTCACAACCTAATTGCTCCGAAACTACTGAATCAATTAAGTTGAAATTTGGTTCACATACCACACATATAATAACAATAAAAAAAAATATTTTATTAGATTTTAGCAATAAAATACGAGTCACTGCAAAAAAAACAGTGACTCAGCTAAGTAAGAAAAAACAAGACATTCTTTTCACAATGCGTACCCAAAATATAAACAAAAACTTTAAACTATATCCGACGAAGGAAGACAAAAGGAATCTTATCTTTTATTGCGACTTTAAAACAACCATTTAATGAAATGTATAAAAAAAAATAACAAGTATGAATAAGAGTACAAAATACATTACGTTCTTGAGTCATCTTGAGAATGTAGAATTTTAGGGTTCCGTACCCAAAGGGTAAAAAGGGGACCCTATTACTAAGACTTCGCTGTCCGTCTGTGTCCGTCTGTCTGTCACCAGGCTGTATCTCATGAACCGTGATAGCTAGACAGTCGAAATTTTCACAGATGATGTATTTCTGTTGCCGCTATAACAACAAATACTAAAAAGAACCCTCGGTGCGCAAGTCCGACTCGCACTTGGCCGGTTTTTTTTATCTAGCCAGCTCAATCAATCAATCAATAAAAACATTAAGCAATTCAGGGATCAGGGATAAGGGGTAACGTAGGTATAGACGGTCAAAAAACTTTGTCAGTAGAAAAAAGGCGCGAAATTCAAATTTTCTATGGGACGATCAGCCTTCGCGCCATTTTTTTTAAAATTTGACGCTTTTTCTACGGACGGAAATGGCTTGACAGTCTATTATAGTTGGGTACCGCGTTGGGTTGGGTGTGGTTGGGTTGGGTAGATTGCGTGGCTCATACTTTCAAAATATCTAACAATTTGACGTTTTAAAAAGAGTACCTGAATGACTTATTAGTAAGTATGTACGAGTATATATTAGTTAATTGTTCTAAAAATGTAATGTTTCTTTTTATGTATAGTTTAAGATCTCATTCCCAGTCCTTAGTCAACGCTATGTACTCCATAATGGTCGTACTGTATCAGGTGAAGCACTTTGACACAATTTTAATGCAACATATGTAATACATACGATGTGGCTGTACTTAATAAATAAAATAAATAAATAAGTACCTAGGTACAATACCGCCTTTGATACTAACAAAGCATGTGACTTCCCATGCTTTCTACTTCTGCCGTCACGGTCACGGTGGGTGGCCAAATCGAGCACTGTCAACTGACCTTCATTCTAACAGTATGGATCAAAGTAAGTTTTCTATAAAATAGGGTCAGGTAGGGTAAGATACGGGCAAAAATAAGACGAAGTTTTTAACACCCAAAAACTTATTATATTTCATTCCTATTCCATTTAAAAGAAGCCTTGTGTAAAGTAGGCTTCTTTTTAAATGGAATAATAGGCAATAGGCATGAAATAGAATGAGTTTTTGAGTGTTTAAAACTTCGTTTTATTTTTACCCTTGTCATATGTATTTACCTCACCTGACCCTAATTGCGGATTGATTTTTTTGGAAGCTCCTCAGTTGAGATTGAGACATTGTTAAAATATCGTTGGACAGCTAACCTAAGTTAGTTCCAAATAATAGTTAATAATTTCGACACTTTTAATAGAATGCATGTGAACATTTAATGGTTTTTATATGGCAGTCATAATAAATATTACTATTTATGTACTTTTTTTAGTTTTTATCATAGAGTAACTTATACTAGAGCGGTACTGTCATAGTAAATTTTGTAACCACAGTAAATTCATGTTATTTTACTGATATGCGTTAAAATTGTTACATAACAAACGAAACCGTCAACGCCATCTATACGACAGTAGGCCAAAGCTAGTAGCGCCCTCTGAACGAGAATCAAATTTTCTTGATTTTCGAGGCACGTTTTTTCCTGAGACTGTATCCATCTATTACGGAGTTATATCTATCTTTGGTTTTTATGAAAATGTAAGTATTTTTACATTTTTTATTGTTGCCAACAATGCTAAAATTGAAACTTTCGGGTTTCACCCGAGCGGCTTGTATAATGTACTCGTAGCTTAAACACACTAAACAGTGTAGGTATCAGACATATATGTACTAACTTTTTTACTCATCATAACTTAATTTTCTCTCAACCATCGCTGCTATATTAAATAATACAAAAACAGCACAGCACGCAAATTGCAAAAAATCTACGCAAGATTCCTCAAGTCATCAAATCACAACGCTGTCAATCCAATCTAAAATCAACCGTAAATTATTAACGGAAAGGTTTAAATTGGCGTGTCGTGTCGTGAGTAAACGCCTTGACGTAAAGGTAGCGGTACCGGCGTGTGACGTCACGGGGTCGATGACCTTGCACCTGATCTTGGTCATAGTAGACAGGTTTGGTGCAGTCGGAAATATATATTATGATCATTTAATTTGATAAGAAGAAGAGATAAGAAAGCCGGTACAAGTTCATATTGTTGCTAGTGTAAATAATGAAATTGTACAGTTTCTAAATACAGGTGTTTCTTTAATAACCTGTAATATTTTCCGATGTAAATATATAGGTCATCATGATTTCAGGGTTGGTCCCATAGTAAAAGTTGCTCAGTTTGACCGAAATACTCGTATTTACATCGTAAAATATTGCAGTAACCTGTAAAAAACATTCTGTATTTATAAATAATTATTTTGAACCGGTTAAGAAGCTTTTATTTCAAATGAAATAAAAGTAAGGGCTTTAAAATATGTATAATTCTGCATAGGTACACAATAACCCGACTGAAATTAGGACAAAACGATTACTTTAACCAAAGATAGATATAACTCCGTAATAGATGGATACAATCTAAGGAAAAAACTTGCCTCGAAAATCAAGAAAATTTGATTCTCGTTCAGAGGGCGCTACTAGCTTTGGCCTACTGTCGTATAGATGGCGTTGACGGTTTCGTTTGTTATTTAACAATTTTAACGCATATCAGTGAAAGAACATGGGTCAAAATACTCAAAATCATAAAAATAATTAATGCAAATAAAAAAAATCATTTATCCATATTTAAATACATTTTATCGTACTTTTATAAATCTTCATTTTTAGTTTTAAAGTGTGTCGACAGATGGCAGTGAAATTACTGTGTTTACAAAATTTACTATGACAGTACCGCTCTAGTATAAGTTACTCTATGCTTTAACTAAACAACACTGCCATAAAATAGGTACTTACTACGAGGTAATCGATGTTGAGAATTGAGACTTGTGCCTAGTATGCCTAGATTGGCTAGCACGAGTACCGTAAAATGGGGTGAGTAGGGACAAAACTGACATTCAAACCTCGATAACATTTTATTTTTACTTATGCAAACTGAATGGTGTATATTATAAGTGTTCCGGATGTTTGTATTTGAGTTTTTATTTTATTTTGGGTAGTTCCATTTCATAACTTTGACGATAAACAGGAAATCCCACCTCACCCCGTAGTCTTTCGTAATTGGGGTGAGATGGGTTTTCATACAAAGGTGATTTTGGAAGATTGTTGAATCGATTTTTTTTATTATGAGTATTACTATAGCTCGATTTTAAATTGGAATACATTATTTTTGTAGCAGTAGCCTTAAAATCCCATCTCACTCCCCTTTCATACCTTCTCCCCATTCGTAACCCAACTCTCCCCGCGAACCCTACTCACCCCATTTTACGGTACCTACTGTCGTGACTCTGTGTAGTGCCAATCTTACATACCAGCACGCACCTAGGAGTTTCGTTTTGTATGCAAATCAAGTTATGATTATTATATTAAAGCAAGTGCTCGAATTACGACCCCCTTCTTCCTTGCCACAGCAGTATCGCCGGTACCTATTAGTTTGTTCTTTTTAATAATATAGGAGGCTAAGAAGCAGACAAATCACCTGATGGTAAGCGATTACCGTCGCCCATAGACACCCGCAACACCAGAGGGGCCTAGTGGTATATACATATAGTATGAATTATCTCAAATGATTTTTTCGGGCTCGGGCCCTAATCTGTTAAACAAAAGCCTTTGTTTCTTTTAAGAGCGGTCTTCGCACGTACCAAAGCAGCCATGTCGTTTAAAAATCAACTATCGTCATAGCATTAAGGTTCAAATTTATGTGACAGTTAATTCAGAGAACAATCAGGGTGGTATTTTCTTTGAGATAACAAAACGTTTTATCTCCGAATGGGCTGATTCATTAATTTGAACCTTATTAATATAATGGTAAATTTGCTTTTTGAACGGGCTTGTTCCCGTTATTTATGTCGGGGCTATTAGCAGTAAGCAGTGTAACCACTGCATAAAGAAAACAATACCTTTTGTTTAACAGATTAGGACCCGAGCCCGAAAAAATCATCTGAGATAATTCATCTTAACTGTGCTTAGTGATGTACTCCCTTTTTGGCGAAATTTATTTCGCCGAATTTCACTTGGCAACCAACTTTAATAACAAAACTTCCGTGAGACACAGACATTAAATATATTAATAACTGGTCACTGACGTGTTTTAAGTCGAAAACGCTCGACATGTTTCAGTCCGTACCGAGGAGCGTCACGTGAGTGACCCGTTATAAATATATTATAATGGCAACCAACTTTTCGCCAAAGTTTCATTTGACAAACCAATCGTTGGCATAACCTTACTTCGCAACCATTTCATTTCCCAACCCCATAGTGTTTCGCCACAGGGCGGATACGCTATACCTACATCAAAAATCGCTTGTTGTTTCTATGTGTTAACGGCACGTCTGTACACGCGTCATGCGTCATTGTGTGAGTAAGTTGCTTAAAAACAGTATTGAGCGGTCGACAAATCTTTTGTCGCGAGGCGAGGTAATTCAAATCGGGGCGGGGCGGTGCGTGGCCATTCTGTATGATAATACTATTACTTATTGATTCTGTGGTTTCGCTAAAGTGTCTAAATTTGAATTTTTCGTTCTTCCTGTCTGTTATTAATCAAGTAATGATGATAATTATTGTTTAAGAAAATATTATTATTGAGGCTTGAGCCAAGGTTAAAATCAAAATCAGATAGTCGGTTACAGTAGTTTGCGTACAAATATTAAAATACCTATTTATGACAAAGAATGTCCTTGCCTGCTTATTTGATTCTGTCTATTGTCTCAGCTAAGTAAACGATTCGACTTATGAAATATGGAAACCTTAATTATTTGATACAACTGTGCAAACATAGTATATTTAACATACGTACTTATGTACTTACTAGGGATGGACCGAATATGGACTTTGCCGAATACGAATATTCGGTTCAATTTATACCGAACCGAATATTCGGTGGGGCTAAAACTGCCTAAAAATATGAAAACAAGTTCATATAGGTCCTCGGTCTGCACTTATCTTTATTGATCCTTCCTCTTCCGACCGAGCGGGAAATTTTATGAAAAGAAACTGAACCGTCTCATGCTGAGGGCCTACCGTGAACACCGAAGTTCGCAAATTGCGGGCATCTTTCTCATCATCATCATCATCATGTCAGCCGATAGACGTCCACTGCTGGACATAGGCCTCCCCCAAGGCTCGCCACTCCGACCGATCCTGTGCAGCTCGCATCCACCGAATTCCCGCGACCTTTCTCTCATCTTCTCTGTCATCCTCCTGTCACCCTAATTACGCCATAATTGGAGTAAAAGGGAAAGATGCCCGCAATTTGTGAATTTCGGTCTACGTTGTAGGCTCTCTGGTCGCGAAGTGCACCCGCGCCTGCTAGCGGACACCCTTAAAAAAAGTTTGTTAATTCGGTAAATATTCGGCAGCACGAACCGAACTATTCGGCCGAATACGAACATGGAAAAATATGCCGAATATCGAATAATTACCGAATATTCGGCCCATCTCTAGTATGTACATTGTTGCCAATTCCATACATAAGGTTAATAATTAATTACAAGGATATCCGGTAGATCTACTTAGGTAGAAGAGTTGATAATGTTGATATGAAATGAAATGAAACTCCGAGGGGCCCTCGAGCTCTGAGGGCCTACTTCGAATAGTTATCGAAACGAAATTTTGTTATTGCAGTGAGCGATACGTCAGAAACAAAATTTCAATTTTCGATGTCCTAGTACTCAGGATAAAGACGATATTCAAAACACGAAGGCCAAATAGTCATGTTGCTCTATTAATAGTATGTTGCTCTATTAATTTTGTATTAAGTAGAAATGTCTGCAAACGATAGGTACCACAATGTTTAATATTATTAACGCGATTTAGTTAAACAAAGTAAGAGTCGGACTCGCGCACGAAGAGTTCCGTACCATTACTACCATTACGCAAGAAACGGCAAAAAAATCACGTTTGTTGTATGGGAGCCCCACTTGTTCTAATCAAAGAGAAGTTCTAATAGAATCGACCTGTCTTAGCTGTCATTTTAGGACAGTTTGCGTATCTGCCGCATGGCGCTAGTTATAATCTCAGGCGTAATGTACGGCCAAGTTGAGTTTGGCCCGATATAACAGCTGTACGTAATACTACCATTTATTGTAATATGTATTTTTAACTTATTTCTGTCTTTGTCTTTTGTATGTTATATATTAATTTTGTTGTTTTTCTTGTTACCTGTCGTGATTGTTTCACCGGATGGTCTCACCGGAAGATCAGCGCTGGAAGTCGCCAGCAACATGCTGAGGTGAGACCATTTCGTGGCACTTTTTCTTTTTTATGTTTCTCTGTTTTATATAATTTTCTATTTTTGTGTGCGAATAAATTATTTCTATTATATTCTGAATGTTTATTTTATTCTGTTTTAAGTATTTGTTGTTAGGTATAGCGACAGAAATACATCATCTGTGAAAATTTCAACTGTCACGATTCACGAGATACAGCCTGGTGACATCAGATAGACAGAAGGATAGAGGAGCCTTAGTAATAGGGTCCCGTTTTTACCCTTTGGGTACGGAAACGTTTTTACTTAGGTAGAAGTTTTGATAATGTTGATATGAAATGAAATGAAACTCCGAGGGGCCCTCGAGCTCTGAGGGCCTATTCTTCGAATAGTTATCGAAACGAAATTTTGTTTTTGCAGCGAGCGATGTCAGAAACAAAATTTAAATTTTCGATGTCCTAGTACTCAGGATAAAGACGATATTCAAAACACGAAGGCACGAAGGGTACGGAACCCTAAAAACTGATTGTCGCCGGAGAGAGTAAGTTATTCCACTTTTCCTATAATAATAAGTGATATATTGCTTGTTATATATGTAGATGTCCCCCGCCGCGTCTGTGTGTATGTTCGCGATAAACTCAAAAACTACTAAACGGATTTTTATGCGGTTTTCACCTATTATTAGTGATTCTTGAGGAAGGTTTGTGTATAATTTATTAAGGTTTAATATAACCTGTGCGAAGCCGGTGGATCGCTAGTAAAAGTATAAACGCATCTGCCAATGGGGTTGGCCGGTCGAAGTGTTTAGCAGATGGCGCCAGCATAGCTTGCCCTGTCAATCCCTAGAATTGTGTCAAATTTTTGTTTTTTTAATGCCCTGGATGCCAGCCCTTTAAGCCAAATCTCATAGAAAAAGGGGCAAGCTATGACGGCGCCATATCTGCAAACCTTTGACAGTTGCCAACCCCATTACAAACTGAGATATCTACTTAACCTTAAACATGAAGTTGTCACGATTGCTATTGCCATATGGCAATTTTTTGACATGCGCATACGAAAGGTTAACTTCGTGCCGACCAATGTACAGTCAGCTGCATAGAGAGGTGACCCCCCCCCTGCATAGTTTGTAGGTAGGTAATGGTAGGTAAGTAACTCACTCAGATCATAGAAGGTACGTACTTCTTATATCTGTGGTAACTAACCATAAGGTTGATAACGTTAATTTATCTAGGTACCTACCTAATGATTAATAAAAACTGTACCATATTTTGGACCTCGAAATTTTATATTCCTTGTATTCTTCTAAGTACATCTAAATATCTGACCATTTAATGCTTAAATATTCTTGTGAACGAAACAGCTTTAAACAAATAATTGATAACTAAACAACCATTTATAAATTGAATATACAAATGCAACGTAAACGATAGGTCATCAAATTTTATGGCGTGTGAAAATGATAGGTATGTTGGAAATAAATGATATGATACCATAAAATGTTTCAAGTTCCATAAACTATCAAGCTTCAAATCAAGCTACCCTCTAAGTAACATTATGAAAAAATACGAGGTAGTAAATTGTAATTAATAGTTTAGCAAGGGCCGCCTTATTGTCACTGGAGCATATACACTAGACAAAAATAATCATACTCTTTTTCTTAGGCTAGGATTAAGTATGACCCCAAAAAAAACGGATGAATACGTAGACATTGTTTTTTCTACTGCCACTGACAAATTGGTTTGCCAGACTATACTTAATTAAACTGGAAAAAAAAATTCTAACATAAAAAAGACCCTCAAAACAAAATAACTCACCTTCAAATTAGCTTTGTTTTTAAAATTATCTTATCTTGAAGTAGCTCGTGCAGCTAACACAACACCAATGCTAAAACTATTGATGATTATTAGGAACGTACTATCTTAAAAGAATTATCACAATTCACGATAAAAACGTCACTAAAACGGCATGACTCAACGAACACCGGTAGAAATTGCAACACGTACTCACTGCTTACTCGTCAAAAACAGTGTTGCTATAATAAAATAGCACACAAAACACTGGCCGGTTATAATAAACTGAAATAGTATAGGAGCGATAAATTCGTAATTTGAATTTTTCGAATGCGTAGCAACGTCGGCACCGGCCGGTCTCCCTTTTTGGTCTAAGGCCGCTATAGTTGTCTCAGTCTCACTTGTGACACGCTCGTTTTCTAACCAATGATATTCTAAACGCTTACAAAATCAAATAGAAATCAAACCAGTACACGCACGGTTTCATATTACTTATAGTTATTATAGATCTCGAGATCAAAGCCGGACGCGTAAGCATGCGCGCGAGCGCTTACGAATACACAGTTGAAAATCCTCTTGCAAGAAAATAAAAAGTACCGTTGGATCTCCCGTCTTTGTCTTACGCCACTGCATGACTCTGTACAGTTATGTGTGACAGAGAAAGCAGTATCATTATCGCTTAGGTGTAAATTCTGACAGTCAATGACCGAAGGCTTCGAAGGATCAAAATATGTATGTTCTGTTATGATTTACCTACCTACAAAGTCCTTTGACCTTATAGTGGGATAATTTGAAACACCTGACTAAGCGCCACTTGCACCATCCCACTAACCCGGGGTTAACCGGTTAAAACACTGGGTTACTGGTTTAACCGCTTAACCCCGGGTTAGTGGGATGGTGCATTAGTGGTAGTGGGTGAGATCCGTTTTTTTTTTAAATGAATTCCGCAAGTACGTTTACGGAGTTTGTATTTTTTATTATTTTTGGAAAATTTACCGTATTTTTTATTCCATTATTTATTTATTCCATGCTTATTCCTTTGGAATTCTCAATCATTTTAACGTCTTTCGTATAACTTTAAATTTAGCATTTTTTTACTAAAAGGGCAGTGTATTTCCTAATTACCAGTGTTGCATGTAGGTTTCTAAAAACTCATTAGGTTTTCTGAAATGTTTTTACTTAAGAGTCCTCGGCAAGCTCGGCCGAATTTCACCTTCCCATACAAACGGAGTTCCGTTCTTACAACTACGTGTTGGATTGTAATCAATTGTAATGAAACTGCACATACAATGATATGAGGTATATCTAAGTCTGTAATTAGTTTATATAGCTCCAGTTTACAAAATAACCGAAATAGAGCAAAAACAAGTTTTGCATGTAAAACTTAAATACGCCGTATTTTTTTTCTAACAATGGTATCTGAAGCTACGTAAACTAATTACAGACATAGATATACCTTATCCTATTGTATTTGTACGTATATTATATGTACGAATTTGCGGAACTGGCGGTTGAGACGTTAGGACCGTGGTCGTCAGACACCAAAACCCTAATAAATGAAATTTCCCGGAAACTTGTTGGGGTGTCTGGCGACCGCCGAGCAGGGTCATATTTTGCCCAAAGGTTTAGTTTAGCCATACAGCGGAGAAATGCGGCCAGTGTCCTGGGGACTATGCCCCAGGGGATATTAGGTTTCGTCGAAAATTGATAATATATATTATATATTGTAAATATATATTATCGTAATTTACACAGAAATTCTTTATTCAGAAGATGGAAGTTAATGGTAGGTATACAGGGTGACCTTAGCCATTGGACAAACCCTGAAATCCCACGTAGGAGTACTTCTCAGGGATGCTCTAACGTTAATATTTTTTAATTAGAACAAAAGATAAAAGAAAAAAATTTTCAAACAAAAAATAATTCTAATGATCAACAATAAAAAGAAACATACTGTATTAATCATTGGTGTTTTTGACAACTTGTTCTTCTTCTTCTTCTTCTTTTAAAATTATGGCTTCAGCCCAGTGGGACTATTTCGCCAGTATCAAGGTATTGAGAGGTTTACAAACGACAAAAATTGTACGGTTGTACAAGACAGTGTACGGTGATTTGTTAGCTCTTGTAAATCGATAGCTAGACTTTACAAGAAGCACGTGGACTACCGGCCGTTGACTCCAAGATGGTGGTTAAACGCGCTTCAAAATTAATTCTCCATTCACTGCACACTACCACATTAGTTTACTGTATAATAAGCTATCGATATTACACTTTAAACAATATTAATAAGCAAAAAACAAAGTAATTAATCACGATGCTAACTATCAAGATGGCGCTCGAACCGGAAGTCCCCTGACAACTTGTTCGAAAATGTGCGGCAATGATGACATTTGTCAAAAGTCAGAATCTTATTAACGTCATAATAAAAATGATAATCAATAAGGACTAAGAAGGTTTCATACTATTTATTACCTCAGGAGCTATTAACACATACGGGCTGCTCCAAAATAAAAATCGTAATTTGTTAATTTCTTCGTAACCGCTACACCGGTTGTTATAATACTTTGTATACTGGTTCTAAATACCCTAATGCATATGTACATTTCGGCTTTGTCCAATGGCTAAGGACATCCTGTATACAAACATAAAAAAAATACTTAGGTAATTAATTGATGTAATAAAATTAGCAGTTTAAATCGATTTTATACATAAAATATACTTTTTTAATTTATAAATAGGGGAATGTAGATTACATATTCATTAAATAAATGCCTTCAAGTAATTTATACGCCTGAGACAGAATTAATAGCAACGAATGTTTTAAAGTAGGTTCATTTCTCATTTCAAGGTACCTACACGTATTATTAAAATGCTTTTCATTTCTCAAGCTCTAAAAGAAGGTCATTGTTGTTCTAAAAAGTGTGCAGAAAATGGTACGTTTCTGCACTAGAGTATTTTACTTTCCAAGTACGATTTTTATCATTTTATTAAGATAAACAATAAAAATTTGGCTTTAAATGGATTTGTTATAAGATGAGGTACGTGAGCCACCTAAGGGCGCACCAGAAAATGGATCAGCTACACTCTAATAACGCGAATTAAAATTTCCTACTCCAGAGCACACAGTCGCTGTGGCCGAAATTGGTCAGGAGTATCATCATCATCATAGCTGCTAGTGCAGTGAAACATGGATTTAAATTGTATTGATTTTACGAGGAAAGGAATTTTTTTAACAGTCTCTTTGTGTGTGTAGAAATATTTACATGTATGTGATGTTTTGTGATAAACGTGAAGTTTTTTTAATGATATAATGGTGCTGCCACATTGGCTGTTATATAATGTTATATAACATCGTGTGATAGGGACAAAATAATAAATTTATAGAGGAGAACATCCGGACATACGGAATAATTTTTGCCCAATCAATCAATCAATCACCAACGCAAGGAAAATACTAACTGTAAAATATCAAAGAATATCAAAACAAATCCATTCAAAATTAATTTTATTAAATATTTATCATTCAAAATCATCATATGAATGCCAATTCTACCAGCCCACATAAGGAAACTACTCGAAATTTGCATTTGATAACTTTGCCTCACATGTGGATAAAAAGCAACTTTCTCATCAGTTTTTGAACAATCAAGAGGGCCTTTACCAGCTGGTGTGATGAAAAATATTTTTTTATAATTTCGTACTAGTCACAGGATCTGGTTTTGTAGGTACGTCTCTAGTACTTTAGAACATAATAAGAAAGTTAGGCACTACTAAAATGGCAGCCCAGCGAAGTGTAAGCTTGCAATATTAAATTTACGGAATAGTTTCCTGGAACCGTTTCTGCATACCTTATGAAACCCGCTTTACAGCTTCCGTTGTGAATTTAAATTGTTTTAAACTGGATTTATGGAAAAGTTTAGCACCTAAACATTTAATAGCACACTCGAAGTCTAAGTTATTAGAATTTCAGTGACAGTATATGAAACTCTTAGTCACAGAATAAGTAATAGTATTATCATACAAAACGGCCACGCACCGCCCCGCCCCGATTCGAATTACCTCGCCCTAATGTAGCGGACCCAATACCATGATACCTGTTGTAGTAAATTAAAATTACGATAAAAAAATATATTTTTATAGGTGGGTGACTAAATAAAGACGTACGCATTACTTTCTTAGCTATCAATCTAGCGAGCGTTACAGAATCGTGATTATAACACCCAAAGCGATCTTCTCGGCGACCATCAATTCATCTGACTGTCATCACTGCCAGTGGGCTCGGAGCAGATTAATCATACAAATTGACAGGGCGATATTCTTAAATATTGCGAACATCTTGTTTAGTTCCCGATTGAGATTGAAACCCGGCCATGTTATTAAACTCAAGTCTAAAAATCTCGAGAGAGGAGGCATATAGGGATTATTTGGTCTACCTGGTCCCCGGACGGGTGGGCTCGCGACGTGCCCCGAGCCAGCAGTACAGTCGCCATCAGATATATCGGAGCGGCCGAGGTGTTCAAAAATATCTGAACACGCTCTAACGCCTTGACAATAGAGGCATGTTCTGATCAATATTTGTGAGCACCTTGGGCGCTTTGATATATCTGATGGCAACTGAACGCTGGATAGAGCCCCACGCCGCACACGACAGCTTTGCTACCGGTCGCCTTCTTTCTTCGTTATTATATTAATATTTAAGGTTAGTCTGACTCGAATAACACCATTATTAATTAATATACTCGTATGATATTACTCAAATTAATATCTCAGAATAACACCCAGCATCATCGGCGTCTGAAAAATGGTCTCATTAAAAATAAAAAAGTACTTACTTGGCTGGCGCAATGACCCAAAATGAGTCGGCCTCCAACACAAGAGCACGCCACCACAGATCATATAATACGCCACTATGCTCGGTCCAGTGGGGCTACCGCGAAAACCGAAATTTGCAAATTGCGGGGATCTTTCTCTTTTACTCCAATGAAGGTGTAAATAGAGTGACAGAAAAAAATTCCCGCAATTTGCGAATTTCGATTTTCGCGGTTATAGCCCTGAGTCCAGAGCGGTATTACGCCAGCTTTCGCCGACGCCGAGCCCACGGAGATCTTCATCCACTCTATCTGCCCAACGATATTTAGAATGACCAACAAGACGGCGTCCAGTCGGTCGACCCAAGTAGGCCCTTTTGGCTGCCCGATCTTCACCCATCCTTTCGAGGTGGCCAAGCCAGGAGAGACTATGCGCTTTGGTCTCACCTGTACCCTGTACCTATATTCGGCTCGGCTATTAATAGATGTTCTATTTCGGCATTCTTTCGGATCCTCCAACTGCCATCGTCTCAAAGATAATGTATTACTCCTTAATGGGTCGTGGGACGGGTCGATTATATTTCTTTAAAATGGTTTTGCATTTCCTAGCAGTTCCGCTTAGTTGAAATTATTTTATGAATTAGTAACGTAAATATTTTTGCACCTCCAAACTTAATTTGTCGCTATAGAGGCAGGCTGTCGAAACAGTCACTTTTTTTTTAAATCTTGATTTATACGAGAATCAATACTAGAGAAGAGAATTGTTCAATATAAACGGATATAAAAAATATGTTAAAAATCCATGAAATTGCCTAAATTATGCAAATATAAAAATTTAAACTGTTTGTGACATCAATAACCAGTTTAGCCCTTGTCTATCTACATTTCAAATATCAAAACTTGACACTCACCGGTGACAATGATAAATAAATTAAACGGGCATGTCACTCGCCGAAATTGAAACAAGTTGAATTTGCCTTCTAAACATTAACAAGTACCTATGTAAGGTTATTTAACTCGATGTTTACAAAACATGACTAAACTTGATTTTATGACGGTTTTCCTGTACCGTTCGGAACTGCAAAGGAGACGTGTAAATGCACATTTTAACGGCGTTTAAAACGATTTTAGCGCTTGATTTATACATTCTGTGTAATAATGAAGATTATCAAGTAAGTAAAGTATCAGTGTGGGGCCACAGGATAATATCTAATGTTATTAAGGTTTTTTCTTTTAAATAAATATTCTTATTCTTATCCTTATAGTACATGTTACAAGCAGATAAGAACATGTATTGTCTGTCATGTATGTATTGTCCTAGTTCATATATTGAAATTGTTTAAATGCGGGTCACTCACGTATTTTTTGTCATTAATTGCGCGCCTGCAGCGTCTAGACAAGCCAGTGCTGTCTGTAGGTGCCTAGGTGGAGTAGGTGGTATGTATGGTGGTGTTGTGTTTTAAATATCTTCGAAATTTCACGAAACATATCTAGGAAACTATAAAGCACCTGCAAAAATGTATTTACTTAAGTCAAAAAAAAAAAAAAAACATGTTGAAACAATGTGAGATTAGAATAAACCCAAGTTAAAACATTTTTATCTTATAACTAACTTATATCTCTAACTTATACTAGTAGGTACCTAAACAGTTTGTATACTTAGATAAGTAATGACTTTAATTATAACAGTAAGTATGTAAAGAAAGGAAGCCAACAAACTGTTATACAGTTTGGCGGAGGTTGTATCAATTTGAAAAATGTATGCTGTTTTCATTAATAAATGCTTTTTTTAAAGTAATAATCAACTTTAAGTACGTGAGTGACCCGTTTTTAAATAATATATAAAATTGTAATGTGTTTGAGTGTCATGGGAGTTTTATAGTTAAAATTGTTTAGTTGGCACCGTCAATTTCACAGCAAATAAGCGACAAACATCAATAAAATTATTGAAATTAAGGCTCAAACCACACCCTTTTTATAGGATGCCAATAATTCTTTATAAAGAGGTTTTTAGCTTTTTCCAGGTACAAGCAAAACAAAGGATTAGCGGAGAGTCATTTGGAGGTATTTATGAAAATGTATGACTGCTGTTTATGTATTTTTTTATCGAAGTCATTTTAAAGGATCTATGATATGTCATTTATGATATTTTTTATTAAATATAAATAAAACGATATTGCTTTTGCTCTAAAAGTTACTTAAACATATTTTTCTTAAAAGAATTAGAAGATATTTCATCTTTCAGTTTTAGTTATAATTTAGTGTGATACATGTAACATAAATAGTTTTCAGAATAAGTAAATAGTTTTGACATAAATCTCACGGTTATAATAATAAGTTAATAATTAGTTAATTATTGTTTCAGGAACTAGACGCACAAACGAACGATAAAGTTGTTTCTCTGGAATATGACACAAGAGGGGTTAGGCCATCGGAATTTGAAAGACTAGATAATTTGGAAATAACGAACGAAAATGTTGTTTCGTTGGACTATGACACAATAATGAATAGTCTGTTGGAATCTAGAAAATATAATGTCGTACAAACGGAAGAAAAAGATGTAGAAACAAAAAGAAAAAAGAAAAAGTATGACCCAAAAGTTCCTAGACAGATGGAATATAAAAGCAGAAATAATATTGTTGAAACGAACGACAAAGTGGTTTCGTTGGAGTATGACACAAAATTGAATGGGCTGGTAGAATCTAAAAGACCAGACAATAGAGCCATAACAAACGACCATGAAACAAGAGTAAACAGTCAAGAGGAATCAAAAAGAAGAGACAATGTCGTAGAAACAAACGAAAACGTTGTTTCATTAGAGTATGACAAAATAGTGTCTAAGCCAGTGGAATTTAGAAGCAGAGATAATATCGTTAAAACAAACGATATAGTTGTTTCGTCGGAGTTTGACACAAGTTCGAATGAGCTGACAGAATCAAGAAGAGATAATATCGTAGAAACGAATGAGAATAGAGATACGAAAGTGCCCGCAACGGTGAAATTTAGAAGAGGCAAAATACAACAACACGACAAATCAAGGAATATCGAGAAAAGAAAACTAAATAAAAACATGATTAAGGCTACGGAATGGGTGAAAAGGAGGAAATTATTTGATATTGTTGTACATATTAAAGCATAGAAAATGTTAAACTATTTATTCAAATACCTATTCGTACCTTTGATCAATATAATCATCAACATAACCCGGTTTTTCGTGGGCAAACGTAATGCTACTAATTAGTACGTGCTAGTGATTAATTAAATACCGACTCAAGTAGTAGTAGTAGTAGTAGTAAAACTTTTTATTGTACAAAAAGAAACATAAAACAAGAGAAAAACGCATCATTTGTACAAAAGGCGAACTTATCCCTTTCAGGGATCTCTTCCAGTTAACCTTTACCAACCCTAACCGACTCAAGTGTTATCTATATCTATTTCAAGCGATTCTAAATCATTCTGGATACTTAAAACATTATTAATTAAAAGCGTTAGCTCATTAATTAACTATTTGCTAACCTTTATCCTTCCTTTTTTTCAGTTATTCTTATGTCAACTGAATTTACAACTATAAAAATATCTGACATTTGAAATTGACTCGTCATTCTGTCAAAAATTAAAAATACATCGAATATCAATATTTCATTTTATTGCAAAGGAGTATATGATATTTAAAAATTAGATAACGGTACGTCTTGCATCGTAATTTTATCAATATCGACTAATAGTAAATTTCCTCGCATTTTTTAAACGTTAGACCTGCACTGCACCCATCAAACCGGGTATGATCATCAACCTCGCTATTGGCACACAGACTTCGACTAAAATTTGTTTTCTCTAATCTATATTATCCAATTTCGATATGTAAGATAAGACAAACTGTTTGACACTATTATTGGAATAAAATATTTTGGTATGAATTAAGATGTAAGGTGCTAACTGGGACAATGTCGACACTAGGACATTCACCTTACGTCTCTTCTCGTCTTCTAAAGCTGCTCAGGGTCCACTATCCTAGTCTAGTCCATAACCTACTTTATACTATGGAACCTAAATAAGAATCTAGGACTTTAGGGTTCGATATATTTAATAATAATCAATGAAATAAAACTATGAAAACGGATTATATCGCGTATATTGAATTTATAATACATACCGACGTTTCGAACTCTTTACAGCGTTCGTGGTCAACGGGTGACCCGTTTTATTTCATGAGTAACTATCGCGGTAACCGAAGACAATATTAATAATCAATGAATATAAATTCATACAAAATCACTGCTTTTTGAATACATTTAATGTTACTAAAATTAATAATAATTTATCTTCTTTTTTTAAATTTCAAATCATTCATTCAACTAGTTTGTTTATAATCCGTATCAAAAACACGTTGTTGTTTCTGTCTATTTTTCTTCACTTTACGTATCCTTTTCGTTTTTCTTCCTTTCTTTCCTTTTTTTCCTTTATTTCCATTAATTCCTTCAGGTGGTCTCGTACGTAGTGGTTTCCGCTCGTGAACATATTTCTCGAGTTTCAGCTTCAGGTTTCTGATGACCTTTTTCAATGATTTGGGTTGTTTCTTTGCCTGAGGGTAACGTCGCCCGAGTTCTTTCATGAGGTGATTGATTACTGATTCAGTCACTGTCGTATCCATTTCCGCGTGACGGGCAAACTGAAAAGAAAAAAATAACACTTTAGTTTAGGTGCCATTCAAGTGTATAATGCAGCTGCATTGCTGTTGCGTTATTGTCGCCACTATATCTGTCAATTTAATTGAGAAATGTGAGGTCACTACATTCTCGTGTCGCATTGTGCCCGGCTGAACTATCTCGAGAAAAGTAGATGTCGTTGATAAAAAATGACGATCTCAACGTTCGGGATTTCCCACTGTCACCCAATTTCTCAAGGATTTTGAAAAAAAGCATTGATATTTCCCATAATGATGGCCTCTCGGTCATAAGTCATAACAATGTCGCTAGACCTGAAATAATGTAGTCGTAATGTGCCGCCGTGAATAGAAAAATCTTTTGACTTGAACTCAGGCGCCAATTGCAGAGGGTTTGGCCCTTAGAAATAAATATTTGCTTACTCTGTCATGCTCCAAAGCCGCGCCATTTTTTTGTAATTTAGACTCGACCGTCAATAGCACATTCAATGAATCCTCCTGAAATAAAAATTTCAATTTATTGATTTGGTTAGCTAGTAGCACAGATTGTTCGGATTAATCCCTGCCGCTTCATTTTGCCTTCGCTCTACACTACAAAATTTCCATCTTCACCACTTCGGTTGGCAGTCCTCAACTGTAATATGTGCCATTTTCAACCAAAAGGGTACTTATGGTCGCTTGTCAGTAAAACGCTATTTCCATATAGCTTCAATTAGAAATCAACCTTATCGACAAGCGACAATGTGGTACCTTTTGATTGAAAACGTTACATATATTTAATATTTACCTATTACACAGTTCGCTTTCAGTAATATTTGTTAGATCAGTCTAATTGTTCTACAATATTCTAAATATATAAACATACGTAGGTATCTCTTTTTGTTATTTGTTGGTAAGTAGATACTTTTGATACGTAATTAATTGTCCGCTAAAAACTAAGTTGTGTCATGCTGTATATATGTACTTACTTTATTTCTTGACAAATTCTCACCAGAAGTACCGATGAAACAAATTAACAAGACAGTAGCTAGAAAATATCCCATTTCCAGCTGAGGACAATTTAAGAAGAATCAGGCCGTTACTTAGAAGATATTGCCTGCAAAAAATGCATAAAATATTGACTTTTGACATACTCACAGTTTTAACATAATAATCCAAAAAATATATATAAAATTATGCATTATAGGTAAGGTAAGGTAGGGTACTAACATAGTTTATTTTCCAAGCAAGACAAAAAGTATGAGGATTCCATACAAGTGATAGTCTTAACCCTTAAATGCATAATGATGTATATATGCATCGTAAAAAATATATGTTTTTTTAAATACTATGATTTTTTTCTTTATTTTTCCCTCAATCTATACAACATGACACATCTATTTCAATTTATTAAAAAGTTATACAAAAAATCATGCATTTAAGGGTTAACCCGGTGCTAGTCTTACCCTAGCTTACCTTACCGACTTATTTAGTGTAAAGCCTGACCAAGTAATATATGATCATTGTCAAGAGGACGCTGTTATTCTCAATAGGGTGACACGTCTGTAGTATAGTATGAAAAAAATAGTTCCAGTGAAGTTCCGCAACATGGCGCGTGGTTATATATTCCTGGTCAGTCTTTAAGGGGCCCACTGACTACTGACCTGTCAGTTAGAACAAAAATTTGACAGTTTCGAACAACTGACAGGCCGATATCGTCCGGCGAACTGATAGTCAGTGGGCCCCTTTAGTAGTCCGACCCTTGGCCCTTTCTAAATAACCCATTTATGACTTAATAGTTAAAAAAATTGGAAACTTGACTACAAATTTTTGCATATAAAGCCTAACCAGTAATATATGATCATTGTCAAGAGGGCGCTGTTATTCTCATGTGTAGGGTGACAGTTCAGTATAGTATGAAAAAATTAGTTCCAGTGAAATTCCGCAACATGGCGCGTGATCATATATTCCTGGTCAGGCTTTATCTTGTATGTAAATAAATAAAATAAACATACTTACCTCAGTTTATTTTACAGTACGTATTTATTCCGTGATTCCATGTAAATTGGACTGAACGCTGCTAACATCGAGTTCTATTGTTCACTGGCACTGTTACAAATAAATGTTTTGAAACAACGCTTACCGTTATTTTACAGGTTTTGTTTGCGTGATAGCGAATGCCAAAACATTAGTGGCTGAGTACTTACATTTGCATATTTAATTGTGATAAAAATATAATCCATAATATGGATGTGCTTTATTAATAAAAAAAATAAAAAAAATAGTTTATTTACCAAAAAATTATACATTGTTTTATTAACCTATGATCTCCACACTAGGCTAGGCCTGTCTTGTGGAGTCAGTTGAGACAATTCCAATTTTTAATTAACATCTTCCTACGCTGAAGTTTAATATGTAAATATTAATAAAATTTTAATCTATGCATAATAATAATAAATTTTATTTATTTCAAGTAACATGACTCATAAAATTTGTTAGTTTACAATATTAATTCTTATCCCTAATGTTAGTACATAATTAATAAGTTACCTACCTAAATACAATTAATATATTTAAATCGGTCATTCACGTTGGTTAGACATTAATCCATTATTCGATACTAATCCCGTCAAAAACATGTCAAGCAATTTTGTGCTTAAAAACATGAGTCCGGCCGGAGTTAAGTGTATTTTACTGATGTGCCTTTGAAAGGTTTTCAAAATTACGAAATTTCCACATCGATAAATTTCGGAAACTTCTTATATATAATTTTGTATTGAGCTCAAAATTTTCCGTTTCCAAAATGAAGGTTTCCTTAGACTTATATTGACCGGGATATAGACCGTGATTACCTTTTGTATTATTTATGCATGTAACTGCGTCGAAATATCGGGAGCTCATAAATAATACAAATGGTAATCACGGTCTATATTCCGGTCAATATAAGTCTAGTGAAACTAACCGTGAATCATTCAAAACTCTGAAGGTTTCCTTATTTCCTATAAAATTTCCATGATATTTCCGAGAACTTTGATCTTTTTGGAGACTTTCCGCAACTTCTGTATATATTACTTGCTTGTGGATATTTCTTTTCTTCTAAAAGCTTCTGGCAGGAGTTTGACAGGAGGAACCACTTTCGTGTTCGGGCGGCACAGCGCGCGGATTTTCGGAGCAGTTTACGAGTTTTACAAATTACCGATTGAGATTTCTGCAAAAGTTGCTTCACAATATTTTGCGGGACGACAGAGCTCGAGTAGTCATCAATATAGTTATGGTATTTGAATAAATTTCATATATTTCTCACAATCTCTCTGCTTAGCCTTAAGGTTGACTGGTAGAGAATGCCTTATGGCATTAAGTCCGCCTTTTGTACTGTAAGGTTTTTTCTTTTGTGCAATAAAGATTAAATAAATAAATAGATAGGATTTATGGATAGGCATTTATGGATTCCGGTGCTTTGCCTCACATAAAGATTCTAACAATTTCCTATCGATCAGCTATCTGATGTATATAGGTATATAGTCTTATTGTAAATTCATAATCTGATTTCGATGTGTGTGTGCTTGTCCATAGATAATTTATGGAAAGAGGTGCGTCCGGAATTAATCAATTTATTTTCATTATCTGAATTCATAACGCTTGTCAGAATCATTTATTTTGTTTATTTTAAGGATAATTAGCAATGTTAGGTACATAGACTAATTTTATACATTAAAGTAGGTATGCATAGCCAACGACATTATCCACGAATTATTTTGTTCAAAATCCCGTACAAAAATAGACATAACGCAAACGCAACGTACGTCACGCTATCGAATGAAAATACTAGGGGTTCAGGATTCGTACTTTCAAGTGTCAAAGTTTGGTTTTATTACACGGTTAGTTTCACAGGACTGCGGACTGCAGGGTGCGGTGTTAGAGTCGGCAACGCGCATGTAACACCTCTAGAGTTGCAGGCGTCCATAGGCTACGGAGACTGCTTACCACCAAGCAGGACGTATACTTGTTTGCCATCGAAAAAAATGTATAGGTGTCGGCAAACTTCTTGAACAAGTGACCTTGCCTGTAAGTTCGTTTTCCTGTAAGTATCATTATTTGCGCGACAGAGGTGATTTTTTTAAAATTTACAGTACAAAGTTACAATATTGTTTATTACACTGTCGCGCAAATAATTATAGGATTATACGAACTTACACGCATGGTCACTTGTTCAAGAAGTTTCCCGGCACCTATATAATATAGTTTTTATAAACTGAAATAGATAACATACACTAAAGAAAAAGTGATCAAGTTTTCCCGCCTCGCCATCCGGTGGACTTGGTCACTTTTTTTTTCTTACTTTAAATAAATAAATAAAATAAAATAAAAAGCCGTTATTAATTCTCTACAAAAAAAATTAAAATATGTTTATAAAAGTAAAAAAAAAGTTATATTTCTATTGTGTAGAGACCCCTCTACGGGTGAAGGCCTCCTCCAGATGGACGGACGGAAAGGGTTCCGTATGTTGTGTATCTGTGGTTCAGCAATATATGCTATCTGTGGTCCTAAAGACATGTCACGCAAGTTCTGAATAAAGAGTTACTATTAATTACAATATAAATTGTATTATTAAAATAAAACATGGCGCAGTCTGTAAAAAAGTAGAAAATATATTGTAAGACACGTGCAGAAATTTTTAGAAGTTGTTAAAGATGGAGCATTCCATCAAGCTGCCACCAAACTTTGATTTGCGAGCTGCAAATGCGGCAACAGAATGGCGGCTATGGCGTCTCTGTTTTGAAGACTACTTGGTGGGTTCGGGGCAAGATAATGCCGCGGATAAGGTAAAATTGGCCCTCTTGAGAAATATGTTAGGAATGGAAGCTGCCAGAATAGTCACAACGTCGCTACAACTTTCCGAGAGTGAAAAAGATAATTACGATTCAGTAATGGCCGCAATCACAAAATATGTCAGCCCGCGTGTAAATGAAGTGTTTGAACGATTCAAATTTAACAATAGAAAACAACAAGAAGGAGAAAGCTTCGATAGTTTCTTTACGGAATGTAAACAATTAATTTTAACATGTAACTATAAACAAAACAAGGATTCAATAGAAGATCAATTGTTGAGGGACAAAATTGTACAAGGAGTATTAGACAAAACAGTACAAGAATCCTTACTGAAACTAGATAGCCTTACACTTGAAAAGGCAGCCAACTATTGTCGCACTTCAGAAATGAGTAAACGACAGGTGCAGGAGATGAACCCAACAATAGAAATTGATGTGGTCAAAAAATCTAAATCCCATCAGGCACAGAAGAAATACTTATTTCAATGTAGGAGATGTCAAACTCAACATGGGCTGCGAGAATGTCCTGCCTATGGAAAAAAATGCACCAGATGTGGAAAATTGAATCACTTGGCAGTCAGCTGTAAAGTCAAGAAAATTAATTTAACTCGAGAAGATTCAGAAGAGTCTGATGATGACACTTTATTTTGTGGTGCAGTTAGTAGTAAAGGGAAAAAGAAATGGATGGACTTTATTAACATCGAAGGAAAGAGCATATATTGTAAAATTGATACCGGCGCAGAAGTAAGTGTAATGCCAACAAAAATCTTCAAGGAACTTCATTCTAGTGCGGCGCTCAGACCAACAAAGACCTTAGAAGCATTTGATGGCACAAAAGTCAAAGCCATTGGAAAGGTCCGTCTCCATTGCAAGTACAAGGAGCGAGAGTGTTATGAGGACTTCAGAGTTGTAGATTGCAAGTTAATGTTATTAGGAGAGTCAGGTTGTGAAGCTTTAAAACTAGTGAAGCGAATTTACAGTGTTGATGAAGCTGAAGATGGGACTCTAAAAGAGGACTTCATAAAAAAAAATATAGATGTTTTCCAAGGTCATGGTAAGTTTCCAAAAAAATGTGCAATACCTACTGTTGATCATGAACAGATCTGTCATCCAGCACCAATAATTCCTTATACATTGCATGAACCTTTAAAAATAGAGTTGAACAGATTATTGGAAAGGGGTGCTATAGCTAAAGTAGATGATATAGATAGTCTTGCTTGTATTAATATACTTGTTATAGTAGAAAAACCAAATAAGAAAATAAGATTGTGCTTAGATCCTTCAGACCTCAATAAAAGTATTGTTAGGAAGCCAAAAACCCTACTGACAGTGGAAGAAATAGCTGCTCAGTTGCAAGGTAAAAAAGTGTTCAGTGTATTTGATTTGTCAGAAGCATTCCATTGTATACCTTTGACAGATGAGTCATCATGGAAATGTTGTTTTTCAACACCTTTTGGAGTTTTTAGGTACTTAGTTCTTCCATATGGCTTATCTAATTCACCTGATCTTTTCCAGGACCAAATTGAAGGCTACTTTGGAGATATACCAAACGTTATAACTTGGTTTGACGATATTTTAGTAATGGGCGAGACAGAGGAAATTCATAATGAAGCTGTGAGTAAAGTTTTGGCCAAGGCCAGGGAGATTAGAGCAGTCTTCAATAAAGATAAATTACAATATAAAAAGTCTGAGGTCAAGTATGTAGGCCAAATATTTAATGGAACGGGTATGAGTGTGGATAAAGCGAGAGTTGAGTCACTAATTAAATTAAAACAACCAACAAATAAAGATCAATTACAACAAATAATTGGTTCTTTCAACTATGTTAGACGCTATGTTCCTGAAATGGCTGAATTATTAGCACCATTAAGTAAATTACTTAGAAAAGACATTGAATTTCAGTGGTTACCATTGCATGCCAGAGTTTTTAAAGAACTAAAAAATAAAATTTCTCAAGCTCCTGCTTTATGTCCATTCAACCCACAAAAACAGATAATTCTGCAATGTGACGCTTCTCAAAATGGGGTAGGTGGCTGTATGTTTCAACAAGGAGAAAATAATGTCTTAAACCTTGTAGCATGTGTTTCAAGAACTATGAATGATTGTGAGTTGAATTACAGCCAGACTGAAAAAGAATTATTGTCAATATATTTCACAAATCAAAAGTTCCATAAATATATTTATGGATCAAATGTTGTAGTTCAAACTGACCATAAGCCTCTACTTGCAATAATGTCTAAACCGATTAGTAAAGTAGGATCACCACGTTTAAGGAGACTTTGTCTGAAGCTCTTAAACTATAGTTTAGAACTAAAATATGTGCCAGGTAAAGAAATACATTTTGCTGATATGTTGTCAAGAAACAGTTTAAAAATAACAGATAATGATCCTCAGATGTTGGAAATGGTACATTCGGTATCTGTTCACTTACCTATGAGTGACGAAAGAAAGGCTCAATTTAAACTTGAAACAAGTCGCGACTTGACACTTAAAGAAATATATAAGTACTACTATGACGGATGGCCAGATGAGAAAAAACTGTCAAAAAAATGCCTTCCATATTTTAAACTCAGAGATAAAATTTATGTTGAATCGGGCCTCATCTTTCTTGAGAATAAAATTATTGTACCGGAGTTTAATACAGTATGTACTTAAATGTGTACATGAAGGTCACAGTGGTATTAGCAAGTCTATTCAGAAAGCCAGGCAGCTTTTCTATTGGCCAAATCAAGCATTGGATATCAAAGAGTTTATTGAGAAGTGCCGAACTTGTGAAAAGTTCAGTTCATCTAACTCACATGAGCCATTATTATCACATAAAATTCCAAAATATAGGTATCACAAAGTAGGCACAGACATTTTAGAGTTTGCAGGTAAATCATACTTAGTCATTGTTGATTATTTTTCTCATTGGCTAGAAGTTAGGCCTCTTACTAATAAAACCTCGAAATCTGTAATTGATGCCATGCAAGAAGTGTTTACAAGATTTGGATATCCAGTAGAAATCATTGCGGATAACAATCCATTTAAATCTCAGGAATGTATTAACTATTATAAGTCTAAAGATATTAATATAATAACCAGTAGTCCGCATTATCCTAGAAGCAATGGAATGGCAGAGAAAGCTGTGAATATTGCAAAGAACTTACTAAAAAAAGCTTCAGAGGATAGAGCGGACTACCGAGACTTCATTATGAGTTATAATAACACTCCTTTGTCTGGACTTAAATACTCTCCGTCCCAAATATTAAACAGTAGATGTATCAGAACTAATGTACCTACTAATGGACAAGCCTTGGAACCAAAAGTAGTTAAAGAAATTTATAAGTTGTTAAAGTTAAGGCAATCAATTACTAAAAGTATTCATGACAGACATGTTAAGAAAAAAGAAACTGTATTTAAAAAGGGAGACCATATTGTGTACAAAACAAAAAATGATGAGTACTGGAAAAAAGGAATTATACTTGGTAAGTGTAAAGAACCAAGATCATATTGGATCACTAAAGACGGTTCGTCCAAACCTTTTAGACGAAGTACTCATCATCTTAAAAAGTCTTTCACCAATGTTACAGCTCTAAGCAGAAACTCCAGCGATGTGTCACCTTTTATTGATGAAAGTGCTATGAATGTTGAAATAATTAATAATGATGGTGTTCATAGAGATAATAAAACTGATACTGAGGTTGTAGAAAAAAATTGTAACAATAATATGAATAGTGATTTGTTAAACAACTTTAATGATAATAATGTAAGAGATAATGAACCTGTATCAAAATATTACCAGACTAGAAGCGGTCGTGAGGTAAGACCTAGGCAGCTGCTAGACTGGTAGGGAAGGTGTTGTGTATCTGTGGTTCAGCAATATATGCTATCTGTGGTCCTAAAGACATGTCACGCAAGTTCTGAATAAAGAGTTACTATTAATTACAATATAAATTGTATTATTAAAATAAAACACCGTACATTACTTTTTCTTACTTTAGTGTACGTTAATTATCTATTTCAGGTTATAATTTACATAATAAATACTTTAAATAATTATTTGAGTTGTTAAATCACATAATTAATTTTTAACAAGCAGAAACGTCTGCGAACGATGCTATTAAGGTTAGAATAAATTTAAAAGTGGAAATATTACTGCCTTGGGTGAGACTTGAACTCACGGGCTCTTGGGTGAATCCAATTCTCACCCAAGGCTACAATTTATCCACTTAAATTTGTTAAGTCACCTTTCTATTTCCCTTGTGTTTCATGAAAACTTGAAATTTCTAGAGCCATTTTCAGTGAAACTACGGCAGTTAAAGTTTTCAACAAGTTTTGCCATTTCAGCAACTTTCCGCAAATCATATTGAATAACTTTTAAAATGCAATAACAACTTAACTTAGGGGACATTAGTTTTGTAATTTGATGAAAACTTTGCACTTTCTCTGGTGATGAGGCTACTAGTCCCCCCCCAACACATATACATACTTTATAGGTTGAGGTTTTAGTTACACGCACAGTAGGTATATTCAATTCTTATATTTAATAATATTAATTGCTTGTAAACATATTTCAAAATTAGATGACATATTCGTAGGTATTTTAAATAGTAGTCAAAACAACTAGATATAGGTTTACTAGACAAAAGTAACTACGTATGTAAACTAACCTAATCCAATAATTTGTACAAAATGTTCATACAATATAAAAATAGAAAATCCCCGTGACTCGTAACGGGTCACTCATGGAATGCTGTTGATAAATCTTGTCGTGGATCGAAATATGTCAAGCGAAAGGATCCAAATTTCGTGAGTGACGTGTTTTTATAAGATATATTAATGCCAAATAAAAATACTTAATACTGAAATTAAGTATTCGCACCATTGACTATAAATTATATCATTTAGGGCCCATTTCTTAGTCCAAAATGTTTACAGTCTCCGGACGTCATTGGGGCATTAAATCGTTAACATTGGTTGGTCTGCTGTACGAAACGGGGTTGTTTTAAAAAAAAACGAACAAGTGCGAGTCGTATTCGCCCACCGAGAGTTCCGTACTTTTTAGTATTTGTTGTTATAGCGGCAACAGAAATACATCATTTGTGATTGTCTAGCTATCACGGTTCATGAGATATAGCCTGGTGACAGACAGACGGACAGACAGACAGACTGACAGACGGACAGACGGACAGTGGACTCTTAGTAATAGGGTCCCTTTGGGTACGGAACCCTAAAAATGATGGGCGTTTTTCCGAGCCTTGCTTATCACCGGATTTCTTGCTCACTGTAGTAACCCTCTGGCATCAACGGAAAGCTCACAAGGGTGCTCCTTCAATTAGTAAAGACCCGACTGAGCATGGTAACCAGTGTCGTAACAGGTCATGGACTATTTAACAAACATCTTTTTATAACAGGTGTTACAGATAGTCCCCTATGCAGAGGATGCATAGAGACAGAAGAAACAGCCTCTCACGTGGTGCTGGAGTGCAGCGGAGTGGCCCCATACAGAGACAAAACATCTCGGATCCCCGAGAGACCTCCCCGAGGTCCTACTCAACATCAAAGGTTTGATAGGATTCCTCGAGGAGCTGGGCTGGCAGGACTAGCCATGTCACGCAAAATAGGCGCCAGTCGTCGAGTTGCGGAAAATCGCCCGAACTACAATACAATACAACCCTCACATCACACTATCTTTCTCGTTTTTATTTTACAAATAATGGTTAATTGTTATCCATGCTGGAGGTTCGCTCGATCAGGAACGAAGTAGCGTGGCATATGATACTTCATCTCGCCGCCATCGTTTTGGAGGTGGCGCTGAAACTTGCTGGGCTGTGCAAAAAAAAACAATTGTATTAGGTATAACCATCTAGGTTTTTACCGCACTTTATATAAATGCTTTAAAATAGGTCCTCCATACATATAAGAACTCATGTCCAATATTATGATCATCAAAACTTCTAATGAAAAAATCGTGTAGGTATATTTGTAGTTCTATAAAAAGTCCTTCTAAATCTAGTACTCGTACTTTAATCATGTGGGGCCGTAGTACATTTTTAACTCGTGCCAAATTTCCCAAGGGAGGTAAACTAGGGCATACTTTGTTCAGAAGCGACATGTGATTTGTGAAGCCTCGGTGCTTTCTTACGTAGGTGAACACTCGCGAACGCGAAGCGAAGCGGCGCGGCGGGCCCAAGGCTTTCCCGTTCGCAACGAGATCGCCCACGTCACAGCCCAGTCATCGCCCAGGACACTTCTATATAATAGGTATCAAGGGATTGATTCACCCCGCTCAGCGCCGCGCCGCTTCGCGTTCGCGTGTTGTTCTCCTACGTAGTACGCTGCGTAATTCTAATTAAATTTCACTGTTTGCGCTTCAAGGTTAGGTACTACATAAGTTGTAGATTTCATTCCTAGATAGATACACCCATAAATTACTGACGTAGAAAAGTAGGTACACTGGATGCGCTATTATTGGGCCATTTTATTTAAAGTTACACACTTTTTTTGGGAAACATGGTTTTTCGATCCTACTGGAGAATACAAGTGCCCCAAAATTTCCATACATTTTTCGTCTCTTCAATTCTGTCACCGTCATACAGTTAAAAATGAAAATCTTGGGACCCTTTCTTACTCCCATTAGGATCATAGTTACATTGTGTGAAAGGTTGTCTGCCGTACGTCCGTCAAGGACGCAGCTATAAGTGAGAGCGAGAAAGAGATATGTTAACGGACCAGGATCGTGGTCCGGTACGCCCGTCTGTTACAGCGCAGAGACCAGATCGTCGGCCCACCTTGTTAGACCCTTCCCGCATTGCGTCTTTCACTACTTCAGCATGCTTCTATTGCATATACTATACTTACTATTTTCTCAAGATGCAAAGGCCGCCTGTGCTCCTGTCTGTGTTTAGTGTAGGTGCCTGGGTCCACTCTGTATCCAGTGAGGGTTTCTGTGTCTAGTTTTTGCCTAGTGTTAGTGTCTTCATCCAATCTGTCTAAGTAATAATGTGTTATTTCATTCGCATCATAAATAAGCTGTCTGTTATGTCCGCGGCCATGTTCATCAGACTTTTCGTCATTTTGAAATCCAGTATAATCTTCGACAACATATCGTGGATCAAAATTGCCGTTACCTTGGGTCCTTTCAGAATATAACTGATAATCATAATTGTTTGTGTCGTCTGCTTGGATATTTAAGGGGTTTTGTTCTCTTTTTGGCACAGTGTTTCGTTGACTTTCCATGGTTCTCGGTTCATAGTCAGTATTTAAATGATCTTCGATAGCATAATCTGTCAGGTCTATTTTTTTTCTTTTAGAACCGAGTATTTGTTTATTTAAAACAGGTAAATTATTAAACTTGCTCCTGATATATTCTTTAGCCTTCAAATCATATAAATCATTCGACGAAAGTTGAAGATCATTACCAAAATTACTAATTGCTTTTCTATAACCTTGTGCATTATCCTGTAAGTTTCTTGTACTTGGATTACGATAATTTTGAGTATACGGTTGTATGCCATTGATATTATTCACTCTCATACGATGGTCTGATCTATCTGTCATATCAGCTGTGGAATCCATAGCTTTGTCATCGTGCAAGTTCAACAAATATTCCGATACTAGCTGATCTAAATCAGAAAAATCTCTTCTGTCTTTTATTTCTATGTTCGTTCTTTTTGTATTAGTGCCAAAATTATTTAATCTCTTGCGATTCATGTTAGTCGTATAATGTGGGTAATTTTTAGATAGTACGAAAGTATCTTCGTCTATTGGTCCCCCGTTAGAAAATCTGGTTCCTGGTTCAAGAACTACATAGTCTTTAAAGTATCGGTCCCTAACATTTTGAATACGATCCTTGATTTTTAGTCTGAAACAGAAATCTGTTTATGAAAAAGAACGGAAAAAGTAATGAATTATTCTGATTTGTGACTGATTTGGCCTATTTTATAAGGTTTGTTTTTTGAAAATATTTGAAAAACTACCTTAACTGTTGTTTCCTATTTTCTAGATCTTTAGACAATTGCACCATCTGAAAATTATAAATTTGATAATTAAATATACTTTAAAATTGCGCTACCATGTTTCGTAGTTTCTAATTGCATCCTTTGATTTAATTTCAAATCCATATAAAGGTGGTGTATAAAAGTTACTGAAATCATAGTTGATCTTTGATTAATTACTGAAAAATGTAGATGTTTTAAAAAGCCAATTCAACTGCAGCAGCAGCTCAGGCGAAAAATCCTGAGTAAAAATCTCAGAAATCGAGGTTTCGTTCATTTTGGGAACGGAATGAGAAAGGAATTATCTGTGTCTGACCGTTTTGATTTTAGCGTTTATTGTTGCCGATTTTGTATGCTAGGCGTCTGTTTACGGCACATTCATTTGGCCGTTTTAGCGCTGTTTGAAGTAACCTAGTTCTTATAAAACAAGAATATCAAAAAAGCAAAACATACAGACACAGATACTGGTAACATTGAACTCATATTAAAAAAAAGCATCTGGGGCCAAAATCCAGAGAGGAAAATGTCGAGAACGTTTGTATGGAAAAATGACCACATGTATGTATCCTCTTAATATATTATATGTAATTCACACAAACCTGAGCCTCATTCAATCTGAAACAATCGAATGAAATAACAATAAAATTGTAAATATTTTTTCATCACACCAGCTCATAATGTTTAGTATTTTAAACTTGTCTCTTGTTGATTGTATGTCTAGATTGTCTAGGTTTAATTAATAATTTCACAGTTTCAGTTTTAACTGCTATGCTGTGTTAAAATATGAATATAAAAAAAGGCTCACCTGTTCGGGTCCGCATTCTCGACGGTGATGATAGGCATTATCACGACTCGAGGAGAGCAAGTAGGGTCACCAGGATCACATGTATCTGCATAATGTTTTATAAACTTGTATTTGGGGCATTTTCTATGAAAAGGGACCTTATTGTCGATGGCGCTTACGCCGCACAGCGTCGCACGACATTGTATTTATATCGGAGCATCGTTAATAATGGCGTAAGCGCCATCGACAATAAGGTCCCTTATTATAGAAAAAACCACATTTAAACTATAGGATTTGGGTCAAAAATAGTTATAATAAACTTCCGAATTCATGAAATTGATGATTCACTGAATTGTCTGTTAATAAATTTAAAAAAAATATGTAAAACGTAAGCTTATCTCTAAAGCCTATTATAGCACACAAGACTACATGAATGATGAAACACCGTGGGATTAAGTGTGATTGAAAATAATTAATTATGTTAATAATGATGAAATTGATAATTCAATGAATACCTATATACCTATAATTCGTAGTTTTTGACATTTCGATTTTAATTCTAGAAAGTTTCTAGACTATATAGTATTTTTTTATACAATTTTGGTGTTTGACGAATGTTTTGTGAAATTCTTATTATTAAGCTTGACATATCTATAATAATTCAATGTTTTTAAGAACAATAATAACCGTAATTTAGATTAAGGTAATATTTGTAAAACTTGACAATTTAAAAGTGCTTGTTCCTAGGCCTATTTGAATAAAGAATATTTTGACTTTGACTTTGATTCTAAAATAACTACTATGGACAATAAAAAGCCGGCCAAGTGCGAGTCAGACTCGCGCACCGAGGGTTCCGTACTTTTTTGTATTTGTTGTTATAGCGGCAACTGAAATACATCATCTGTGAAAATTTCAACTGTCTAGCTATCACGGTTCATGAGATACAGCCTGGTGACACACAGACAGACGGACAGACGGACATACGGACAGACGGACAGACGGGCAGACGGACAGACGGACAGACGGAAAGACGGACCGACGGACCGACGGACAGACGGACAGACGGACAGACGGACAGACGGACAGACGGACAGCGGAGTCTTAGTAATAGGGTCCCGTTTTTACCCTTTGGGTACGGAACCCTAAAAACAGCTTATCTCCATACCGAATCACACAGGTAAATAGAAGAGTATACCTTTGTACAGATTAAGGATCACGCTATAACGATTGAGGTCCAGGCCGAGGCCTGATACTTCGTTTTCTATGATGAATGATCAGTGATCACGTTATGCTATCTGTTGCGAACGCAACCTTTATTTGTATAATGCAGTAGCTAAACGCTGCCGTCGGGCTCGCTTACTATGCGGGGCTTTTTTTAAAGCACCAATAGGAGCGCTCCACAGAACTTGTATCGCGGCCAATTAGAGGCACCTAAATTAAGACTACCTTTTTACTATTCAAAATTAGCTTAATGGCTTAATCACTCTTGCATCAGCCTCCATACCATTACCACCCTTCTACACCTTTAACCGTTTTCGTCAACTGTACCTTGTTGTAACGTAACCAGCACCTATTAATTATAAGTTTACTTCAAATCGAAGTCTTTTTATTTGTCGTCGAGACCTGCACGGCGGCTACACTTTCTATAGAATATGAAATGTCGGACGCCTCGGCCCGGATCCGGTCCGTTCTAGTGTGTCCTCTTTAAGGCTTATAGGAAAACTTCGCTTTCTAGCCCTTAAATTTTGCTAATGATCTAATTGCTGTATATAATCCATTTATCGTGTTGGTCACGTAATTATCAGTCACAAGTCACAAGCACATATAGGTTCGATGTTATATATTTATACCACCTTATCCACGATCTCTTAAAACTAAATACGACACAAATTAACTTTTATCATATTTCAATTGGAACGGAGCTGTTGAAATATGAATGGTTTGTTTCCTATACTATTGGTTCAAATTCTTCTACCATTTTTTGTTGTATGGTAAGCTTTTTAAATTCGGGTAGGTATATATATATAGATTATCCTACGCCCTTTCCATGCTAAAAACTATGTGTGTCAAATTGCAAAACATCCGTGAGACACAGACATATTAAATATATTAATAACGGGTCACTCACGTATGTTAAGTTGAAAAACGCTCGACATGTTTCACTCCGTACCGAGGAGTTCATCAGGAGTTTGCGTTGACGGTGACGGACCGGCGCAGACTGCGGGACGCAGCCCTCCGCGCCCGATGACTCGGCGCGGGCGCCGGTCACACACGTCACGGGTCACGGGAGTGAAACATGTCCAGCGTTTTTCGACTTAAAATACGTGAGTGACCCGTTATTAATATATTTAATGTGTCAAATTGCATTGAAATCGAAGTAGCCGTTTTTACGTGATAAAGGGACAAACATCCAAATACCCTAAATCCTAACATATAAACATTTACATACATTTCCATATAATATCAGTAAGATTATAAGCGGTGACGTGTGTTCAAAAAACCATCGTGTTCTGTATTATAATCGCCTTTGTGTTTATGCTTTGACATTTCTATGTTCTTCCGGTTATGTCTGTTACCTTCGTCTGTGCCGTTATCTTGGTCACCCTCGTTTTTTATTTGTTAGTCATCTTTACCTTCCTTTTGTTGATCATCCTTGTCTTTATTTTGTTGGTCATCCTTGTCTTTACTTTGTTGGTCATCCTTGTCTTTATTTTGTTGGTCATCCTTGTTTTTACTTTGTTGATCATCCTTGTCTTTATTTTGTTGGTCATCCTTGTCTTTACTTTGTTGGTCATCCATGTCTTTATTTTGTTGGTCATCCTTGTCTTTATTTTGTTGGTCATCCTTGTCTTTATTTTGTTGATTATCCTTGTCTTTATTTTGTTGGCCATCCTTGTCTTTACTTTGTTGGTCATCCTTGTCTTTATTTTGTTGGTCATCCTTGTCTTTACTTTGTTGATCATCCTTGTCTTTATTTTGTTGGTCATCCTTGTCTTTACTTTGTTGGTCATCCTTGTCTTTATTTTGTTGGTCATCCTTGTCTTTATTTTGTTGGTCATCCTTGTCTTTATTTTGTTGGTTATCCTTGTCTTTATTTTGTTGGTCATCCTTGTCTTTACTTTGTTGGTCATCCTTTTCTTTATTTTGTTGGTCATCCTTGTCTTTATTTTGTTGGTCATCCTTGTCTTTATTTTGTTGGTCATCCTTGTCTTTATTTTGTTGGCCATCCTTGTCTTTACTTTGTTGGTCATCCTTTTCTTTATTTTGTTGGTCATCCTTGTCTTTATTTTGTTGGTCATCCTTGTCTTTATTTTGTTGGTCATCTTT
Organism: Cydia strobilella; assembly: GCF_947568885.1. NCBI lineage: Eukaryota > Metazoa > Arthropoda > Insecta > Lepidoptera > Tortricidae > Cydia > Cydia strobilella. Next base: position 9,174,543 of record NC_086060.1, read on the forward strand.
GTCTTTATTTTGTTGGTCATCTTTGTTGTCTGGTCTTTTTCCTGGTACACAGAGACAGTCTTCTTCAATGAACCCGTCGGGACAGCCACATGTTGTCCAACCCTTCCCGTCAGACCACTTGGTCTCGTAAACCTTCTCGCCCGCCGTTGGCCGATTAGAGAAGTTACAAACAATTTCTACTGCCTGCAACACAAAAAACGAATTTTGGAATTGAAATTCTATTGAAATTTTGTCAATTTTGGTTCAAAATAATGTTTACGTCAGCTATAGTTGGTTGGCCCACCGTAAACGTTGATTAACGTTGTAAATGTTGTAATGTACAGCTACATATTCTAAGCTACTTAAGATTTCGGCCGTGATATTGCGCTTATTAGGATTTATCCACATATTGCGTTACATCAATAGGAGGAGGGGGTGGGGGAGAGTGGGGGGAAGGGGGGGGCGTCATGCCAAGTGTGACAATACCCACGTATTAAAGGTCTAAAAAAATCTGAATGTTGTCTGATGTAATTTATGGATGACCCATTAAAAATAAAACTGTATTGGTCGAATAACAATTAATAATATTTATATTTATTAAAAATATTTAAAACGGGTCACTCAGATCATTCTATGTCAAATTATGTTCTACTTAAACTAAGTGAGCGACTGTTATATAATATTTATTTTAAATATGAGGCCCAAGGGTGTTTTAAAACTTTATAAAATAAAATACCTAACAGTTCAACAGCTAAATAGTCTAAATACCAAGTAACTTATACAGGAATAAATTGGATACCCGGAGGTATGTCCTTAAACTACGTCTAAAATGGACCCGGTTATGTACTTAAGTTACGGCCAAAAGAGAGGTATGGGCACTGTGAATGTCATCTCGCTTTGTGTGGTAGGGCACAGCACAGCGGAGTTTGATTGGGAAAGTACCTCCACCTTACAGACAACCGCAGCCAAATAACACTAGACCCTAACTACTCATAGTGTTGTGTTCCTGCCGGTGAGGTTGCCAGAGCTTAACGAGGATGCGGAGTGTTTTAGGGTAGGCAACGCGCATGTACCTAACTCCTTTGGAGTTGCAGGCTACGCGCAGGCTATATTAATACAGCCCGGCAGCTTGATACGGTGGCGTCGTTGATCGGGTCGCCACTTTCCCGAAGGAAGGTTGAGGGAGACAATGGCTGAGATACGCGTCATACTCGTGAACGGGTGCTGTTTGTGGAGACCGGTCTGTTTTAGTTTACACGGGCTTCATGTTACGTCCTATGTAACTTTACTTTTGAGTGGCATTAACGTGAGACACTTCATTCGGTTCTTGTCTGTCTGATTTAATTTCTTGTCTTATAATTACTTATATAACAATTCAAGTCTTGGAGACCCTTTACACCTCTAAGGATAATTTGATGATCGTTTATTTATTTATTATACATATTTTATCTCTGACACCTAGAGACTTTTACATCTCTAAACAATTTTAGTAATTGTCTGTTGTTTGTATATTTTTTATTAGTTTTTTTTGTGTAATTCGACATTTAGACTGGATACATCTCTGTCAAAGTATCTAATATTTTATTGATTCCATATTTGTAATAGTTTTTTGTAAATTTTGGTTATTTTGGTTTTGTATTGTAAAAATTGACATGTAAAAGTGCCCCTGTGGCCTATTTGCTGAATAAATGTTTGATGTTTGATGCGGAGACTGCTTAACATCAGGCGGGCCGTATGCTTGTTTGCCACTAACGTAGTATAAAAAAAACTTACATGGAAAATGACTGGTTCATTGTCTGAGGTCCTATAGTAATCGTGAAAAGTAGACATTCCGCAACCAACGTTTGTGGTAGTCCCGTGGACTGCCGTCAGATATTCGTTCATGAAGTCGCTAGAAAATAATGAAAATAACAATTTAATTCATACTATCCATACTAATAAAAATGCGAAAGTCTGTCTGTCTGTCTGTGTGTTATCTCTTCACGCTTAAACCGCTGAACCGATTTAGTTGAAATTTGGTACAGGGGTAGTTTGAGTCCTGGGGAAGGACATAGGATAGATTTTATGTCGCAAGTCATGCCTAAAGAGGGTGAAAAGGGGGGTGAAAATGAGAAAATTAATGAATTGCTTGGTAATTGGTGTAAGCAATTAAGCATATTATTCGAAATTATGGCCATTAGATCTTATCCAGGCACTGTACTTACTCTAACTGCTCGTACTAATTCCATGCAGACGAAGTCGCGGGCAAAAACTAGTTTACTCTAAGCTGAAATAGATGTCATACATAAAAAAAGGTCACTAAGCCTTTCAGTAGACGAGGCCGGAATCGAACCATCGTATGTATTTAGCTTACGCGGCTAACTCCCTGGCTGGATCTCTAGACCACCCGACCCGACTGGTCCCGAATTTTAGAGTATATGCAATTTTTAGGGTTCCGTACCTCAAAAGTAAAAAAACGGAACCCTTATAGGATCACACGTGCGTCTGTCTGTCTGTCCGTCTGTCACAGCCTATTTTCTCCGAAACTACTGGACCAATTGAGTTGAAATTTGGTATACATATGTAAGTTTGTGACCCAAAGACGGATATGTAACGTAAACATATTAATTTTAAACACGAGGGCCACTTTTGGGGGGTAAATGAGAAAAAAAAAAAAAACAAATCAAAATATTTAATAAAATAATTTGATTTGTTCCCAAACTTGTTAAAAAATAAAGTTTTTCAAACTATATCGTGTTACATATCAAATGAAAGAGCTCATTGTGAGAATCTCAAATATATATTTATTATAATTTTAAATAAAATAAATAAATAAATAAAATAAAATATGTTTTATTGCTTATACCAGAAGAAAAATATAAAAACATTGCACAAGAGCCAAACCAAAAAAAAAAACACAATACACTTAAATTCCACAAATTTAGGATAAATAGTTTAAAAGCTATTCAAGAAAATAGGCAAAAAATCGATTCTAAGTATCCCCAGCCAATTTTTTTTTTCGAATATCTTCCATGTACAGACTTTCGACCCTCTTCCGCTTTATATGTATAGATAGAAGATAGATGACTTGCAAGATTTTATTATACACAGTGTTTTTATTGAATTCCGTTAACTTCGGGGCAAAGATAGATATAACTCTGTAATAGATGGATACAGTCTAAGGAAAAAACGTGCCTCGAAAATCACGAAAATTTGATTCTCGTTCAGAGGGCGTTACTAGTTTTGGCCTACAGTCGTATAGATGGCGTTGACGGTTTCGTTTGTTATTTAACAATTTTAACGCATATCAGTGAAAGAATATGGGTCAAAATCATAAAAATAATTAATGCAAATAAAAAAAGTTATTTATCTATATTTAAATACATTCTATCGTATTTTTATAAATCTTCATTTTTAGTTTTAAAGTGTGTCGACAGATGGCAGTGAATTTACTGGGGTTACAAAATTTACTATGACAGTACCGCTCTAGTATAAGTTACTCTATGCTTCGGGGTAAGTCCGTTTAAGAAAACTAAATGGCATAGTTAATAAATAAATAAACCTTTTTTTATTTTGTAAAAAGTAATTAAATGTTGCATATAGCGTTGTTGACAAGGGCGTTACATTTAACTCAACCAAACAATTGAAAACTGTGACATATCAATGACATTTCGAACATCGATCGTCCGAGATAGTACTTAAGTTTAGTAGTAAATGTATGAACTCGTACTAAACACTAATCAATATGTAAACAGGCCCTCAGGCAAGTGTACACGCTCGTAGGGGCCTTATAAAAAAAAAATGATTATCTTTGAAACGGAGTTAATTAGAATACTGATGAGAAAGTTACTTGATTTAAGCTCAGGAATGCACCCTTGAAAATAACGAGAAAAAAAAACACGGTGTATAGTTTTATAAGTGAAGTTAATATAAGGGTGTTAAAATTACAATACCCGCTTGGATACTTTTCTATTTGCTGTTTATTCACGTATTTGCTGGTTCTGTGGATATATCCCGCAAAACGTTCGATGACATGGGTCCTTTTTTCTGGCGTTAGGTTTTTGGCTGGCAAATAATAAAAAAATGTAATTATTAAACAAATGAAACTTAATGCTAAGGACGAAAAAACAATAAGACCAACAACGTCTATATTACAAAATCGCGTTCCTGTAATAATCAGGGTAGCTTAAAACTTATTATAAACTAGCTTTTTCCCGCGACTTCGTCTGCGTGGGTAGCTTATTTTTTATCCAATCTGCTTTTTATCGATTCCCCATACAAACTTCCACTCCCCCTTTTCACCACCTTAAAGGATGTCTTCTGGGATAAAAACTACCCTATGTCCTTTCCCTGGACTCAAACTATACCAAATTTCAACTAAATCGGTTCAGCGATTTAAGCGTTAAGAGGTAACAGACAGACAGACAGACACATTTTCGCATTCATAATATTATTACTAGCTTATGCCCGCGACTTCGTCTGCGTGGAATCAGTAACAGCAGCTAGAGTAAGTTTAGCGCCTGGATAAAGTGTAATAGCAATCATTGCATTTGAGCATAAGCTTAATTGTTTAACATCAATTATCAGGCAATTAATTAAATCTCAATTTCAACCCCCCTTTTCACTCTCGTTAGGGATGATTTCCGACATCAAAACTATTCTATGTCCTTTCCCGGGACTCAAACTATCTCTATGCCAAATTTCAACTAAATCGGTTCAGCGGTTTAAGCGTCAAGAGGTAACAGGCAGACTTTCACATTTATAATATTAGTATGGATATATAGTATGGATAGTTTTGTTATTATGTACGGTGTGAGCACTCTCTTTCCTATTAATGATGTGCAAAAATCGTGAAAGATTAAAACACTGTTTCACTTACATTTATCGTCAAAGTGCTCGCGTTTTATACTCCAGTCGTTGTAGTTGAATCGTACAGGGTACATAGCCTGGCCTGCTCTAGGGAACTTTTCTGCAATACAATAATAGGGTACCGTAAAATGGGGTGAGTAGGTTTCGCGGGGAGAGTTGGGATATGAATGGGGACAGAAGATTTGAAAGGGGGGTGAGATGGGTTTTTAGGGCTACTGCTACAAAATAATGTATTCCAATTTAAAATGGAGCTATAGTTAATACTCATAATAAAAAAAACGTTGCAACAATCCTCCAAAATCACCTTTGTATGAAAACCCATCTCATCCCAATGACGAGGGACTACGGGGTGAGGTGGTTTTTCCTGTTTATCGTCAAAGTTATGAAAAACTATCCAAAATAAAATAAAAACTAAAATACAAACGTCCGCAACACTATACACCATTCAGCTTGCATATGTAAAAATAAAATGTTATCGTGGTTTGAATGTCAGTTTTGCTCCTACTCACCCCATTTTATGCTACCAATTTTTAATGAAATGGTATCAGTCGATCAGGTTTGTTTTGAGGATCAAATGTCTGTATGGCCTGTATGGGACGGGTGCGAAATGCGAATCTCCTCGCTCCGGGCAAACTCGACTCCGTTCGGCTCAGCATTGCTCCGAGCAATGAGGGCTATCGCGCTCAATTTCGCCGCTAGCGGCGCTAGTGTAGATGGAGGTCTAAACGTGCCAACTAAACTATATGCAAAATTAAACAGGTTGAAAAGACGGCAAATTTAGAAGTTAAAATACCTTTGTCTATATTACAACGTATAGATTTTATAAAAATAAGCATAGAAGAATTTGGAGATCTGTTTTTTTGAACCACCATCAACAGTGGCGCCAACTGGTGAGCAGAAAAACGCTAGCCCTCATTATAAGGGTTGGCACAACTTGACGTCCCTTTGCGTGCACGACCGCAGATAAGATAATTACTTTTTTGACAACCCTAAATAGCCGGAAGGGATAGTGCCATATATTAGAAAGGGATAGCATGATTCGACCCTGAACCGCTGTCAAACTTCGGTTTTGTAGGAAGCTTCCTTTCTGTACGGTTAGTGTTAAGGGGCCTACTGACAATCAGTCCGCCGGACGATATCGGCCTCTCAGTTGTTCGGAACTGTAAAATTTTTGTTCTAACTGACAGGCCAATATCGTCCGGCGGACTGATAGTCAGTGAGCCCCTTTATTTATTCTGTGGTATGGGACCAATGAGTTGGGTTTGACCATTATTTGTGACAAATAATGGTCAAACTTTGGCACCCGCATTTTACTGATGAAACTATGGATGGTATAGAAAGGATGCACATCTCTTATGGCAGAATTGTTGCAAAAGTGACCGCTTTCAGCTTTAAATAATAGTTCCTAATCTCTCCGGTGGCGCTAGTTAGGCTCTGGGACATGAGTATAACATGAACCATATAAGGCAACAAATAACCCGACCAAATTACGTAGGTTGTTTTTGGTAGTATTTCGATGTATGGTGGCGCCGCCTAATTACTGTTTTTTGATGGACACTTTTCATACATAGAGATTTGGCTCCTTTATGTAGTCTCCATGGATGAAACGCTTCATACGAAATGACATTACATCGTGACGTCAGCATGTAACGTCGCGCTATCGCTTATAAGAGTTAGAAGCTGTGGAAAACAAGGAAATTGCATTATGTCGGTGAAATAATGCATTTATGTATATTGTTGCCGTACAATTATTTTTTTAATAAAATGTAAGGAATCGAATGGTACCATTATATTTTCCCAATTGGAAATAAAAAAAATTTTTTTAAAACTATCGTCTTGTATTTAATTATTGAACCTTATATTTTTTTAAGTTTCCAATTTATTGTGATAAATTACTCATTTTCTATCTATTCCACTAGATTTAGTTATAAAATTCAACATGTGGAAAATACCCTATTACGTATTACCCGTACAAGTAACCACGCATTTCTGAGGCCAAAAGAAGGAAAAAATTAAATGAGTTTAGGTCAATTTCGCAAAAAGAATAGTATTCTTTTTTGGTTTGAATGTATTTGTACATACAAAACCGGCCAAGTGCTAGTCGGACTCGCCCACCGAGGGTTCCGTACTTTTTAGTATTTGTTGTTACAGCGGCAACAGAAATACATTATCTGTGAAAATTTCAACTGTCTAGCTAATCTAGTTATCACGGTTCATGAGATACAGCCTGGTGACAGACATACTGACAGACGGACAGACGGACAGCGGATTCTTAGTAATAGGGTCCCGTTTTTACCCTTTGGGTACGGAACTCTAAAAAGTAAATGTTATTGGTAAAACTATAACTGAAAATGATATTTTTTTCGTAAAACCTGGTTTTTGCAGTGTTAGCTGTGTCTTTTTGGGGTACACTACATAATTCCGAAAAATGTTATGCCGAATTTCTGAATACCGAATGTTATTATTCCGATTTTTAAATGCTCGTCCTATCAAAATTCCGACTGTCGTAATTACGAATGATGAAAATCACGAAGATTTATATTTCCGAAAAGCCGAAAAGTCGAAGTTTGTAAATTCCGAACCACATAATTCCGATTATAACAATTCCGATGGTGCCAACACCGAATTTAACAATTACGATTTTTGAAATCACGAATTCCGAATTGCCATTATTCCGAATCTTTTAATTCCGAATTGACGTTATTCCTTCTACTTCTCTATAAACAATTCTTTTCAGTGGGGGTTGCCGTTCTAACCTAACCTAACCCACTTTTCTGGCGACAGTTCGTTTTCTTGAGGGTCGCAGTTCTAACCTAACCTAACCCACTTCTGACAACAGCTCGTTTTCCTGGGGGTCGCAATTCAAAACTTTTTTTTTTTCAAGGAGGGAAAAATGCATTCCGCATACCATCCGGGTGCGGGGGGGTATCCCGAGTGGTTATGTGGGACTCCCGTCTAGGCTAATGAGGCCCACGGTGTACCCACTAAAAAACCCCCCATAAGCCGCCTCGCCGCCCTATTGGTGGGGTTACGGGAACGCTAACGTACTCATCCGCGACCCCACCGGCGGCAGTCGCCCATGAGCGGCTCCTCCGCGAATGCCCGAAGGCCCTTCACGCTAGGCGCGCCAGATGGTACGACGCGCCTTCCTCCTCGGCTTCCGTTCTGCATTGTAGCGGACCCCCCCGAGCCCGCCACAAGGAAGCCACGGGCGCCAGAAATTTCTCCGGCGCCCGGCGACAGATCAGGTCTATGGTTCTGCCGCAAAACCACAACTCGGCTGCAGAGGACAGGGAGAACGGCACATCGTAACACCGTCACTCCTCTTCCTCTGCAGCCCCACCAACGCCGCTACAGCGGAACGGCCCCGCCAAGTTCGCAGGGGATAGGGAGAGTGGCGCATCGAAATACCATCACTCCTCTTCCCCTCGCAGTTCAAACCTAACCTAACCCACTTCTGGCAACAGTTCGTTTTCTTGGAGGTCAAATCTCCGAATCCGAATTTATTTATGCCGAATTTTTATGCCAAAAATATTTTATGCCGAATTTAACGTGATGCGGCACGACAGGCGCCCGTAATAATTACTAAAACGTGAGTCTTCATTTGAATATCACGAATTTCATTTTTCCGACCTTACAAAAGACCGAATTTCTGAATACCGAATTACTCGAACGGAACGTGTCTTCATTTGAATATCACGAATTTCATATTTCCGACCTTACAAAAGACCGAATTTCTGAATTCCGAATTATTTTATTTCCGATCGGACAATGGTTTTTCGGAATTTAAGAATTCGGATAAACATTTTTTCGGAAAAGTGTTAAATCGGAACTTTAAGCTTTCGGTAAAATGACAATTTTAAGCTTTCGGTAAAATTTTAAATTTTCGGAAATATTCATGATTTTCTTCCATCGTGTCTTATAAAAATCGGGATTATGAAAATCGTGCTTATGAAATTCGGAAAAACATATTTCGGAATTATTGGGTGTTCCCATCTTTTTGATATCTGTCAAAGTGTCAATAAGGATATAGTGGATTACCTGAAGCTCTACATAGGTCATGGCGGTCTGGATCACATTGGTTCGCCCACGCCTGGGCAAATTCGGCTAAGGAATCATCCCAGAACTGTTAAATAATATAAATATTACAGGACAATATTACTTATTATTAATTTTAAATTTTTATCAATGTTATTTTATATTTTTCATTTTTATTTTATAATTTTGTAATGTGATAAAATATGGGTTTTCAAGACCTGAAATAAATTATTTTTATTTTTTATTTTTATTTTATTTTGTTACACAAATTGGCTAAGCCCCACAGTAATCTCAATAAGGCTTGTGTTGTGGGTACTTAGTCAACGATATACTCGTATATAATATACAATTACTTAAATACATAGAAATCACCCATGACTCAGGAACAAATATCATGACACATAAATGCCTTTGCTGGGATTAGAACCCAGTGGCAGCATGGTTCCATTTTTATCGCCTGTCACTATGCCTGTTTCTTTCGCACTTACATACTTGTTAGAACGTGACAGGCATGGTGACAGGTGATAAAAATGCTACCGTGCTACGGCCGCAGGATCATCGGGTTCATAGGCAAATTTTAAGACATGTTTCACGCCATAACTAGACGGACAAGTATATATTTATACGTCGTGTCGAGCAATCTTAGACTCAAAAATACATGAGACCCATTTTATATTTACATATACATCCATATAATCACGCCTATTTCCCGGAGGGGTAGGCAGAGACCACGGATTTCCACTTGCTACGATCCTGACATACCTCTTTCGCTATTATTCTGAAACCGTTAACTTTTCAGGATTTTCCTCGGGTTATCCTATAGATAGGTTAGGTTAGGTTTGTTTTATGGCAATCCTGAAAAGTTACGCGTTTCTGAGAAAAACCAAATTATGACTAATGATAATATAACAATCATTACATTATGACTTTCAATAATTATGTCAAACAATAGAGACCCGTGTCAAATGTATAAATAGAAAATGAGAAAAACAAAATAACAAAAATCAGCGATACATGCGGTAACTTCATTAAAGGATTTCGTACCACCACGTTTCGGATTCTGACTACACCATCGTAGCACGGTCGCTTTTTTATCACCTGTCACCATGCCTGTCACGCTCTAAAAAGTATGCAAGTGCGAAAGTGATGATAGGCATAGTGACAGGCGATAAAAATGTATGTGTTCTACTCAAATGTTGAAAATCCGGACAGTAATATCGATTTTCACATTAGCGTCAGCAGTAATGTCACGCTGCAATGCTGCAGCAGAATCCGAACAGTGATGTCGTCCTTAAACTAAAAGGCGGCTAAAGTTTATTACTCTGGAAGACTTTAACCGCCTTTTTGTTGAGGATGGCAGTGGCGCTGCCGAATAGTAAGTTAACCTAGTCATGACACTTGTCGAGTTAAATAAAATAAAAACACTTACCAGCTTTCTCATGCCGTACGCCTTTGGAAGGTCTCCTATACCTTGAGCCAAATTTCGCCTTAACCTAAACGAACGTAAAATTACAATGAATCGTATTCTCGCTAATAGAGCCCAAGCAATATCTTATATGAATACCGGCGCTTACTTTTCTATGACATGACAGGTGATCACGTGATGCTTTCCATAGAAAACGAAGCGCCGGAAGCTCCGGCCCGGACACGGCCCGGTCTAACGTGAGTCATCCTTAATGCCGCGGTAATCCGTGGCGCTGGTTTTCAGTGAGGACCTGACTTAAAACTATGAGTTGGTACACATACGCCAACGACACAAAAAAAAAACAGACAAAAAGTAAGTAACTACCACAAAAATCTATACATACTAAACAACAAAAGAGAAAAAATTAAAAAACAATAATGAAATATAAAATACACAATGAACTATATATAAAAAACTTAGAATGAAAACTTATAAAAATTTACAAAAAAATAAAATAAAATAAAAACTGTAACCTAAAAATATGTCGTAATTATTCATTAAGATTATTGAATAAAGGATGACTCACGTTAGTCCGGGCCGTGTCCGGGCCGGAGCTTCCGGCGCTTACTTTTATATGACATGACAGGTGATCACGTGATGCTTTCCATAGAAAACGAAGCGCCGGAAGCTCCGGCCCGGACACGGCCCGGTCTAACGTGAGTCATCCTTAAATAGGTACTTAGCATAGATACTTACTCATTAAGGAGATCTAATAGGTCTGTTTTTTCATCTGCAGTAAGCGGAAGCATTTTGCCACCGCTACATCTAGGGCCCATCATTTTCTAAAAAAATACAATCATATTAAAATAAAGATCATATCGAAATAGATGAAGGGTGTCAATGTGTTTACCACAGTTACCTACCTTAATGTAATTTTTGTAGTTTTTTGTTTAATGTTTGTGTTTTGGTTAATGTTTGTGTTTTGTTTAATGTTTGTGTTTTGTTTAATGTTTGTATTATGTACTTATGAGTCACATCAGATACTCGAAATAAATGAATTTTATTATTTATTAAATAAAAAACCGAGTGCGAGTCGGACTCGCCCACCGAGGGTTCCGTACTTTTTAGAATTTGTGGTCGGTCTAGCTATCACAGTTCATGAGATACAGTCTGGTGACAGACAGACGAACAGACAGCCAGACAGGCATACGTACAGGCAGACAGACAGATGGACAAACAGACGGGCAGACAGACGGACAGACAGACGGACAGACGGACAGTGGAGTCTTAGAATTAGGGTCCCGTTTTTACCCTTTTGGTAGGAAACCCTAAAAAGATATAAAAATTAAACTAATTTTATTGTCGTTACTATCACTCAAAAACTTAAGTAAACGCCACGATGAATTTCGTACATTGACCCGCTATTGTCTATCTCTATCGCACGCGTATTAATTATGTAGCTGTCTCGTTCGCACAGCGGCATTGACCGCTACCATGGGCGGGACAACAATACAATTTAGGTACTCGAATTTAATCTGTTGTGAGACATACTAACATTAAATAATTATACGGTTTAGATTTAGACTCACTTATTTTAGTCACTCGCGCGACATAATATAATTTACTATGCGACATGCGACAGTGCGATTCGAACTTTAGAGTACGTCAAATATTTTTTTATTTTTTATTAGGTCTAGAAACGATATGGATTAGATATGTCAGATGACTCAAATGAATGCAGTTTTGTTTCTTTTTAAAAATAAAAGAATGTTTAGTGGAAGTAAAATGTGCTAACTTAACGTTTTAAGGCACTTTCCCTCCGGGGCCCACATAAAACCGTTTTTGTTCCAAATTTAATGAGGATTAATTTCTGTCCTTGACACTTTTTTGATATCTATTATAGTTTTCGTAAGAATGTCAAAAAACCACCAACAGGGACACATTTTAAGGTGGGGGTTGGGAGGGGGGGGGTGTAGCGTCAGGTGGAGGGCGGGGGAGAGTGGTGAATTTTAAAAAGTACACCTAGATGTATCATGCCACACAGGTTTGATTATAATTTGTTTCATTTTCCCATACATTGCTTACATAGAATTCTCCAATTCCACAAAAAAATCTATTTAATCATAGAATCAGCGGTATCAGCATGGTTGCATTTTTATCACCTGTCACTATGCCTGTCACTTTCGCACTTACATACTTGTTAGAACGTGACAGGCATGGTGACAGGCGATAAAAATACTACCGGGTCACAAAATTTCACAAAAATCGGTTAAGAATTGCGACCGCCTTCGCTAACGCTACGGTCAATAGGTATACAGTGTGGAAACCCAATAAGGCACAATGTTTGAAAGCTAGTTGTTATTGTTCAATTCGAGTTTTAGTATTCGATCTGTTTCCGATATTGCTGATGTCAATTTCAAAATTGTCATTTTTGGTTGAAATGTCACTTTTGACACTGACAGTTTAGTATCATATTGGAAACAGATTGAATAACTAAAGCTCGGGCTTCCGGTTTCGAGTGCCATCTTGATAGTTAGCCTCGTGATTAATTCCTTTGTTTTTTGTTCATTAATATTATTTAAAGTGTAATATCGATAGTTTATTATACAGTAAACTAATGTGGTAGTGTGCAGTGAACGGAGAATTATCTTGAAGCGCGTTTAACCACCATTTTGGAGTCAACGGCCGGTAGCCCACGTGCTTCTTGTAAAGTCGTTATCGCTTTACAAGAGCTAATAAAATCACACGTCTTGTACTAACCGTATAATTTTAGTAGTATTTCGAGCTCCTAAGACCTTGATACTGGCGAAATGGTCCCACTGGACTGGATCCATTATTTAAAAAAATGATCGAATGAGCTAAAGCTCGAATTGGCCTGTTAGTCTACATATAGTTAACTGTAATAGTCTGACTAAAGCTCAAACATGTCCACACGGGTATTGTTATTAAATTCACCTTAAACCCAGAGATGATAGATAATGAAATTAGTTTGACCTATGTCAATTTACGTGGTTTTGTGCCCTTGGGACTTTCGTAAAACTTTTTCTTGGGACCTTTCTGTACACGCGTATTGAATCCCGATAGCCGAAGGATCACCCTATTAAATATTGTTGTACAAGTTGTGATACAGAAACCTGTCAGTTTTTGGAGGTTTCTGGTGACAAGAGGGCTGGCCAATACCAGGATTTAGGGCATATTTTTTATATATAAGTAAGTTTTTAGTTTAAGTGTTTTTATAATGTTTTGTTTAGTTGAATTTCGTTGTACCAATAAAATTACAACGTGTCGAATACTAGGTAGCATCGTGAGAACGAGAGATACAGACAGACAGAAAGAGAGCGAGATAGAATAGAACAGTCTTTAATGACAATACCTTATCTCCGTACATTCATATGACATGTGTACCAGGCAGGCAGTATCCAAATCTGGAGCGTTCTTCCTGGCCTCTTGGTTCGTTTCGTCGAATACTAGGGAGCATCGTGAGAAAGAGAGAGACAGACAGACAGAAAGAGAGCGAGAGAGAACAGAAGTCTTTAATGACAATACCTTATCTCCGTACATACACATGACATGTGTACCGGGCAGGCAGTCTCCGACGCGGGAGCAGTATTTGTTTTTCATCGCCTCTTGGTTGGCTTCGTCGAATACTAGGGAGCATCGTGTGAAGCCCAGCAAATGAAATGTGAAGTGGAGTACCTGGATATTAATTATAAGTTTTTTGTCAAAAATTTAATTTTGGATACAAGCTTTTATCGCTCACTGTACTTTCTTTCCACAAGCAAAAACCCCAAATACAAATTTAATTAGGTTGCATTGTTTTATCATAGAGTACCCCAATGGCCATCACCTGCTGTCTCTATCATCAGATCAGCTTGATGGTACCATAATATTGCATTGTCATGCAAATTTTCACTATTATTAGAAACCGGAAAGCGGGTAAAATTTAACTTGCAAGATTCACACACAGACAACGGGACAGGTGAAACTAAAAATAAAAGCTTGCAGTAAAGTCGTTTTCAATAATGTTTCTAATAGCTTTACATAAAAAGATGGAACTAAATGGAATCAATTAGTGTGCTAGACTAAAAACTGAATTTTTTTTTCACCTCAGCAGTTCGATCAAGTCTACTTTCGTCGTTTCGTGAGAAAAGTGCAACCAGCACCAGTAGTGAGTACATAATTTTCACCTCAGCAGCTCGAACAAGCCTACTTTCGTCACTGCTTGGAGTGAGGAAAGTGCGACTTTCCTCACTCCAGGGAGTGAAACAAAGTAGCTTTTTAATTTAGTGAAGGCGATGAACTGCCACTTCATACTTTTATTACAATTTTTTCTCTGTATTATTCTATCTAATTCGAATTACATTTTAAACTTTAATATGTTCTCACTACTGAGGTGAAAAATTATGTGTGCAACACGAGAGCAAAGTTATTTTACATCTCGTGTTTTGAGTCCCTCGCTACGCTCAAGATTCTAACAGAGTCACTCGCTAAGAAAAACTAACTTTCCTCTCTTGTTGCACAAATAACTATAACATAACATTTCTAGTTTTTCAATTTTATTAATACCTATAAGTTCAGGGTCCACAGAAAATCAGCAGCGGTCACTACGTGCCTAGAAAACATGTCGAGTGGCACCTTTTTTGATACAAGAAATATGTACCTATCACATGGGGCCTTTTTTATTATTTAAGTTTAAAGATTGAGTGGTCGTTCCAAATAAAGTAATTTGTCATATTACAGTCGAAGGCAAAAATATCGATCCAGACAAATGGCTCAAAAATATGTGAACACGACTTTATTGTCTAAGGTGTAAGAGCGTACACATATTTTTGAAACTTTGGGAATGTATATGTATTGATGCCCTTGACTGTACTTACTTATTATTTGTAAAAAATATTAGAAAGTGGCAATAGTTGTTTGTGCAACAAGACAAGAGAGGAAAGTTGGTTTTTCTTGCGAGTGTTTATTTTGAGTCCCGAGAAAGTGAAAGATTAGTTAGAATCTTCAGCGTAGCGAGGGACTCGAAAACACGAGATGTAAAATAACTTTGCTCTCGTGTTGCACGTTGCACACATAATTTTTAACCTCAGTAGTGAGAACATATTAAAGGTTAAAATGTATTTCGAATTACACAGAATAATACAGAGAAAAAAAATTGTAATAAAAGTATTAAGTGGCAGTTCATGGCCTTCACTAAATTAAAAAGCTACTTTGTTTCACTCCCTGGAGTGGGGAAAGTCGCACTTTCTTCACTCCCTGGAGTGAGGAAAGTAGCACTTTCTTCACTCTCTGAGGAAAGTCGCACTTTCCTCACTCCACTTCTTGTTCGAGCTGCTGAGGTGAAAGTTATGTACATAGCTTTGGCGCATTGCTGTGTTCACTATTGGTGCTGACTGATCAGTGTATTGTCAGGAACGATCACTGATCAGTAATCTCGTAGGCGGTTTTATAATTAATTAATTTTATTTGTTTTAAATTTAAAATATCTTAAGTATCCTACATCTAGGTATAAAATATTGGACTCACCAGAAAAAGCATGCTTAAGTAGCTTCCCAAACTGTGATGGCCATAACGCATATCGTCACACAATGTTGTTTGCTATCATTCTACAATAAATAACATTTTGTTTTTAAACAAGAATCTTCACGTTATTTTCATTTCCGTAGCTATCCGTCGGTCCCCTAGATCTCAAAATAACAGTATTTACTAGAACATGGTGAAAGAGTTTCTAAAAAAACTATTTCCGTTTAAGCGATGCACGCTTTCGCTTTTGTTTTCAAAAAGTAGTGTTGCGATGAAGGAAAAATGTTTTATTTTTTAGGGTTCCGTACCCAAAGGGTAGAAACGGGACCCTATTACTAAGACTCCGCTGTCCGTCTGTATCTCATGAACCGTGATAGCTAGATAGTTGAAATTTTCACTGAGGATGTATTTCTGTTGCCGCTACAACAACAACGCCTGGGCGTGGGCGAGTCCGACTAGCACTTATACTTATGCGATTAAATACATTTTTAACACTGAGTTTGCATTATTATGTTTTTTTTTCTTATTTAACTTGTAATGTTTGTTAAATTATCTAGGTTCAAACTTTTAAATACGCATGGAATATAGCTAACAAGAGAGATTCTTAATTTAAAGCTTATTTTTGGTTGAAATCAGACCTCGGACACTGAGGGACTTGGTTACTTTCTTTTTAGTACTTATTTATTTAACATAATTATATATTTGACATCGCAATCTTTATTCATGATAATAACATCCGTAAGTTTAACATAATTTAGGTATTACCTAATAAGGTACTAAGGTACCTATGAAAAAACAAAACAAAAAATAATATTTACCTTAAATGTCTGCAAATTTCTAAAATATGTTGAGTATTTTTGAAATAATTTATTATTTATTAAATAAACAATCTATATTTTAGAAATTTGCAGACATTATTTTAACCGATGTTCAACTGTAGATTTAAAATAAAAATACGCATCTTACCTCTTTCCATCGATATCGATGCCTAAAAATTATTCCCCACTAAATCTCCCTCTATAAAACCTGCAAAGCAACAAAGCTGAACAATGGTGTTGATGTTGTATAAAGCAAAACCAAGCGTAGTTAATAAAAAGGCATGTTGCCGCAAGGCTGCATCAATGTACGTTAGTGTGTTAACATGTACTACCCGTTGTTTGGGATCACATTGATTTGTTACGTTTCTGCGGATCTTAATCGTGTGCAGGTATGATTTGGAATGTTCTGAAACCTATAAATAAATTTTGATAAACTTATTTAACCTTAAGAGTCTCCGGCAAGCTCGGCAGAATTGCACCTTTCCATACAAACGCAGTTCCGCTCTCATGTTAAAACTACGTGTTGGATTGTAATGAAACGTTGCTCATACAAATGACATGAGGTATATCTAGGTCTGAAATTAATTTACATAGCTCCAGTTTATAAAACAAACGAAATAGAGCAAAAACAAGTTTTGTATGAAAAACTTAAAATCTGCTGTATTCTTTTTTAACCATGGTATCTGAAGCTACATAAACTAATTACAGACATAGATATACCTTATCCTATTGTAAGTACTAAGTTTCAGAGCAATCTAGCTAGTCGTTTTAGAATGAGAGCGGAACTACGTTTGTATGGAGAACCGAGCTTGCCGGAGACAGGTACAAATTTTTTATTTCGAGCTTTACAAGGCACTTTATTTACTTTTCTGTGAAAAATTGCACGTTGATAACGTTCACTAATACCTAATAAACGACATAATTATTTACACTAACCCGGGTTAACCGGTTATACCTGAGGTTACCATGGTTACTAGTACAATTTGATACTGAACGGTTTAACCGCTTAACCCCGGGTTAAGTGGGATGGTGTCAGTGGCCCTTAGGTACATAATATTGTATTTATCTGTAACGGTATACAAGCTGATTCATGAGACGTGACGTGACACACTAAGTAATAAAATTGTGAATGGATCGTACCCTCGTAATCAAGTGAACACTTTTGTCACAAATGCGCAACATGTACAACAAGGTACCAGAAATAAATAATTTATGAAGAAGTGGAAAAATATGAAGCAAATAGAAACAATATCAAATTAAATAGCAGTCAGATAACCACAGCTTCTTCCCTCCCCTTGAGCAGTAGCGTAACTAGGGGGGGGGGAGAGGGGGCAAGTGCCCCGGGCGCCATCCAAGGGGGGGCGCCAAAATGGGCAAAAGGCAGCAGCAGGAAAACTTTTGTAAGTCGTCAGGGGCGCAAATTTGGTGACTGCCCCGGGCCCGTATCCTCTAGTTACGCCCCTGCCCTTGAGCGCGCAGACGATTGTGCTTGTTTGAGCGAAATAGGCCCTTACCATTGTTCTTAAGTGAAAATCAGTGTATAATTATTTTATTTCGCATAATTCATCAGGAAAAACTTTCAAAACTTGTGGTTGTGGTATAAATATGTAAATTTATTTCACGAAGTTTGAATAAAAATGCACTCTAAATTAAAACGTTCTCTGAAACTTACTAAAATATGCATTTCGGACCCAGAACGTGCTTATTTTACATATTGTTCAACTTAAGCGTTGCCTCGTTAAACCAAAATAGTTTACATATACTTTCAGATATCATATTATGGATTAGGAAACCATATTACTAGTAATTTGTCCAGGCAGAACGGTGCATGCAATATAGTGACAAGAATCTCTACATAATATATAATAACATGTAATTTTAAGCTTCTATTAAAATGTAAAGTGTTTTGACTGCAAAGAAAAATATCCTGTGGTCGAGGATAGTACTTAGAGTAAGGTATTCACTAAGTAACTATTTTCTGGTGTACCTCCTCAGCACTCGACTCGGTACGAAAAATATAGATAGGTACGTACCTATACTCATAAAAATGTTTTTTTTTTTTCAGATTCCTCCAAAAATTTTACAGAATGCTCTCGCAAAGTCAAAAAAAGGCATGGTAAGTATAAACTTGTAGTATTCTAGTTTATAAAAACTAAAATAGAAATACAAAATAGGTAGTAATCCTATGGCAGTAATTATTTAGGTACATTTCAGATGTAGGTATGCCATAACAGTCTTTAAAAAATAATGATTTAACAAGGGATATTTTTCTTGCTACCCAAATATTGTACCCAAATTGTACCCACTGTATGCATGATTAAGTATTTATTGTTAATACATATTGGTTAAACAGGAAACACCATTGATACTTTTTATATTTTATTTGCAGTTACCAGATAAAGAGAGTGATACATATTTCGACAAACCAGATAACAAAATGCTTATACCCGTGACCCCAGAAGAGATAAAGGCAACGAAAAAGCTGTTCAAGAAGCATCCGAAATCTGCGATACAGAAGATCATAGCAAGGAATAAAAAATATAAGAAGACGATGTCCAATCGTCTTACCACAAAAGCAACACTTCCACCAGCTAGTGATGAGGTAGAGGAATTCGATGAAAGAGACGATGATCCCACCACCCAAGCGGCACTCAAGTTCGGCAAGAAAGTCAGAAAATGGAACAGCAAGATACCCAAATACCGCAGCCAGATCCAAAAAATGCCGAACAGGATATCACCGAAAGCCAAAAGAATGAAAAGACACACAGACAGAGACAACACGATCATATTTCAAGATTTCGACGAGTTCGAATTTCTAGACAATAAAAAAGATTATGATGTCGTTAAGACTCATTTCAAAAAATATTGGTGAAAAATTTTTGAATGTAAAATAAGTGAGCAAAGTAAGTTAAAGTACGAGTGTGAATTAAAAGATATGAATTTGTTTTTAAAGTTTATTTACACAACAATAAATATTTTATAACTAAAACTACGTTTAAGAATATAAAAGGGTCATTCTCTGAGAACATGTCTGCGGTTGCATCTAATTGCCACGTCTTTTCATACACTTACATATTTAGACACATTTTTTGTGAATGACATATTTTTTGAGAATGATCCAAAAATGGTCATAACTTAATAGTACATAGCACTTAACATTTTAGCTGATGGATATCAGCGTGTTTAAGAATATTTTTTTGAAAATCGTATATTATGAAACAAGTGAGCTAAGTGGGTGATTTTACGAGTATTCTCAAAATCTTATACTCTCAATCTTCAATCTCAATCAAGCAATGTCTTCTATTGTTGTCTTCCCATGTAATTAATAAATTAACTCAATTGTTTCATATTGTACCACGAATGTATTTAAAACACACAAATGAAAATGTATGTAGGTATTTTCTATATAACTAGAAAAATAAATTTAATTGTAGGTACCTGTTTTCTTTAGTCTTGACTTGTGATAGTTAATGTTACTCTTTTTTTTAATATTTTGGTGATTGTAAAGGAATAATGACATTGCGATGGTATTCATACCGGAAAGTCTGAAAAGGACCTTAGTCATTTATGCGGTTGCGGTGCTCAATCCCTTGTGTGTAAGTTATCAGTCTTATGCTTGCTCAGCCTTGATGTCCTCTCCCCCCTTCTTGTTCCTGTACTCCCAGCCGTTGTAGGCGAGGCTCTGCGCGTTGGACTCATGGTCTCTGAACGCGACACCACCGGATCCATAGCCGCCTCCGGATCCGTAGCCGCCTCCGCCGTATTTGTGGCCGGTCTGAA
The DNA here is from genome assembly GCF_947568885.1 of Cydia strobilella. Classification (NCBI taxonomy): domain Eukaryota; kingdom Metazoa; phylum Arthropoda; class Insecta; order Lepidoptera; family Tortricidae; genus Cydia; species Cydia strobilella. Next base: position 9,194,934 of record NC_086060.1, read on the forward strand.
ATGAAGTCAAATATTACAAGGAGATTTGGTTTCACCGTAGTCTAACAAGAAAAATAAAAATTTGAGGCCGCCACTGAGCGTAAGCAGGAAAAACTAAGCCAAGATTATTATCCTCCAGAAATCGTTAATTGCGAAACGTTTCATTTCATTCCAGAGATTGCTAAACCATTTGCAAAACAACTTCCCTATTAAAAATAAATCTTCTGTTTTATTATGCTGATTTACAATCATTTGCCTCCCTAGGGAGACTTTCGAAAAGATAATCTCTTCATATTTATATAAAAAGAGAAATATTTTATTTACGAAATGGTTTTCTTTTAAGAAGGCTTTAAAAGCTGCAGATTTAATTATCCAGCTGAGAAAATATTTATGCAGTATTTATTTAGTAGGAAGAAATGTTTTTTCTATCCTTACTTTTCAATCTTTAAGTTGTCTAAATAATCACGATAATGTTGCCAATTGACGCCTGCAACTCCAGAGCTGTGGCAAACTCAGCTTTCTACAATTACTAATGAAAAACTAATAGGAATTAAACATTCATGTTAAAACAAGTGGCAACATAAGTACCAGTAATGACAAATGGGACCTAAAGGTGGCGCCTAAAACTGGCAAACGTTTTAAATATGTTTCCGGAAAGGCTCGCTACCTGCACGTGCATTATGTACGCACTGTTCTCTACAAGTTGTTCGCGAGCGATCAGCGAGTGACGTACTCGTAGCTATAGCGTTTACGAAAATATCCAATGCCAACATGTGGAGATTCTGCAATGAGACCCCACTCGACCAGCAGATCAAGCGCCGGAAATGGAGTTGGATTGGGCACACACTCCGAAGGGATTCTGACCACATACCGACGCAAGCCCTAGACTGGAATCCCCAAGGAAAGAGAAAACGTTGTCGTGAAAGCAGACATGGCGACGGACTATTATTACAGAGGCGAAGCCTATGGGGAAGACTTGGAGCGAACTCAAGCACGAAGCTCAAGACCGAACTACGTAGATGGCGGCGCATTGTGAGCGCCCTCTGCTCTATCTAGAGAACATAGGACATTAAGGAAAAGTAAGTCAAGAATTTGCAGAACTTACTGGGTACTCATAGTGGTCGTAGCTGCCTTCCCTGTATGGTCCCTGTCCCAGGCCTATACCAGCAGGGGAATATTGAGGTCCGGTGTAATGGCCGCTGGAGAAAGGAGAGCTGTTGGGCTTGCAGAACTTGAAGTAGCCGATCACGCCTGGAAATCGTCAGAATGTCTCTTAATTTTTGAAAAGCTTTGTCTTCGTGCATATTAGCGTTTATATTAGCCGCTATTTTTCTTAAGCGTCAGGTTGAATCTTCAGAATGGCGGAGTTATTACAGACCATTCTAAAATCCTTTTGAATCGCATTTAAAAAAAACTAAAGTCCTTGACTTGACTAAAGTCTTTCAATCATAGAACCTCGTACATCTCAGTATTCTTAAAAATTTAAATAGCTTCAGTTTCTCACCATCACATTATGAGGTGTTCTATCTCAAAAAAGAATTACCTGGAATGATCAAGGCCATGAACCCAAGGAACTTCTTGAAGCTGGCGAGACCCAGGATGAGTGGCAGGAACAGCAGCAGTTTCAGCTTGAACAGCTTGAGGATCAGCAGCATGGGGATGATGAGCTTCTTCAACTTATGGCGACCTGGTAATAGTTAGAGATCTTAGATCCCGTTTTCTAAGGGGACCTTGCATTTTTGAGACAAAGCAAACCGCTTGGAACAGGTGTTCCTGGGGGTGATCTGAGCTGATTTAGCCCGGTTGCCACGAGGTTCCCCCCAGCAGGTGGGCAGGGGAGGGGGGGGAAAAGTGCCTCCGGCGCGCCCCACTCTTAAGCTTTATATCTGCATACATCTAGCAAATATATCAAGTTTGGTGTCTTTTTCGTATAATTCGAGGATGTAGAATTCATTTCTGTGACTTAATTTTCACTCACCCATACAAAAAATACGAGAAATTCAAAATTCAAAAATTTTCTTTACACTTTTTTTTTCGAAAATCCTCTACAATTTTAAAACTATGGCGATTTGTTCTAGAAAAAAAATACCTGTGAATAGCCCAGTTATCCTTCTATATAAAATAGTAAACTTGTCAAACATTTTTCTTTTATAACTCTGTTAAAAAAATGTTTTGTGTCGCGCGGCGTACCCGTGTTGTAAGAGCGGTATGCAGCTTTTAGGATTTTTAAGTATGTTTAGATGATTTCTGATAAGTTGTTATTCTTCTGGTTGTAGATTACATTAATAAATTACTTCTGGATGTGATATATAGTTGGTCAAGCAAATCATGTCAGCAGAAAAAGGCGCGAAATTCAAATTTTATATGGGACGATATCCCTTCGCGCCTACATTTTATAAATTTGCCAGTAGTTATTATAAATGTGATAAAATTAACATAGTTAGATGTTTGACAAAAATGCGGGTTAAAATTAGATATCTATTGTTCGCAATTGTCACTACATGCACATAGGTCCGTACATTTTAGTTTTTTTAACGCAGTTGCACCTCCTTGCTCATTTGTTTTGCAGCGGCAACGAATAATCTCCAAACAAGTAGCAGCCGCCGCAGGTCGGCTTGTCCATATGGGCTCCCATTAACCATTTTGTTTGGACCAGCCCCAGTCAGCAGGGCATGGTAGCTGTTGCTAAGAGGATATAATCTGTCCCCAAACCTCCTCCCCAAACTCCTCCTTGGTAAACTGCACGGAGAATATGTTTACGTAGGGCATCTTCTGTTTAAGGCAGATTCTCTAACTCACGGTTTCTTAAATTTTTTGCTGTCACGGACCATTTTCACAATTTAAACAATTCCACGGACCCCGGTTAAAATATATTTTAGAAAAATAATAAAAACCCTTATTTATATTTTAAAATTTACTTTTATTATAGGTTTCATTACACTTAGGTCTCGTCAAGTTTATTACAACATTTCCTAATAAGTATGTTTACAGTAGATATTTGACTTACTGCGGACCCCTGATAAACATGCTACGAACCCCTAAGGGGTCCGTGGACCCCACTTTAAGAAACCCTGCTCTAACTGGAGATTTCTTATTGTATAAAGTACTCTTTGGCACTCATTTACACTCGTACCTCGTACTTGTACTATACCTGATCTGAAATCAGTAACAAAATGCATAGTGTTAAAATACTGTCGAGGAATCAATTCATACCTCGTAATTCAAATCTGTCCAGACTTAAAAATGTAAGACTCTTACTTGTGATACAAGACCATAACAAATTTTTCCAATATTGGCAAATTTGGCAACGCCTGCTCAGTATTGCCTTGTTTGTCGTATTTAAATCCCTCTGTTACAGCAGGATATGCCCTCCAAGCTTGAAATACGCTTTTTTTCACCTTTCCACACAAAAAAGAAATAGTGTCGCAACCTGAAAAGGCGTGGAAGAATGCCAAGACTACTGTATTTTCTGGTCCTGTGAAATAAATTATATATCTATGCGTTACAAATAAAATCATATATTTAAAGAAAGTTTGCAGCACTTGACCAACTGCCCAGATGACCTGTCTCGTACTGCGGTGACATATTTATTTTATTTACAATTAATGGAGGAACTACAAAAGTTACCTAATGAAGATGCAATAGCATGGCACGAGAGGAACTGGTCATTCTTTCCTGTGCCAATATGTACCCATAACTCCTGGAGCTCCGGCAACTGCGAGAACAACAACATCAGTATCCACTGTGCGTAGCATAATTTTTGTGTGACCTGTGGCTACAGCATCAGCCACATAATGGACCATCATGCGCGTGTCTGCTTCCTGTACGAGGGCAACTGGTCACGTGCTGCAAACTTCCTTTAAATATATGATTTTATTTGTAACGCATAGATGTATAATTTATTTTACAGGACCAGAAAGGACAGAAGTCTTGCCATTCTTCCACGCCTTTTCAGGTTGCGACACTATTTCTTTTTTGTGTGGAAAGGGGACAAAAAGCGTATTTCAAGCTTGGAGCGCATATCCTGCTGTAACGAAGGGATTTAAATTTGGCAAACAAGGCAATATTGAGCAGGCGTTGCCAATATTGGAAAAATTTGTTATTGTCTTATATGACAAGTAACTCAAGTAAGTCTTACAATATTAAGTCTGAACAAATTTGAATTACGCGAGGTGTCAACCCTAGACTTATTTTAACACTATGCATTTTGTTACTGATTTCAGATCAGGTACAAGTACGAGTGTAAATGAGTGCCGAAGAAATCTCCAGTTAGAGAATCTGCCTCCAACGGAAGATGCGCTAAGTAAACATTATTCTCCGTGCAGTATACCAAGGAGGCTATGTTTGGGGACATATTATAGCCCCTCAGCAACAGGTTATTGGGAGCCCATATGGACAAGCCTACCTGCGGCGGCTGTTGCTTGTTTAGAGCTTATTCGATGCCGCTGCAAAACAAAATGCACAGGGAGGTGCAACTGCGTTAAAAAAAACTAAAATGCACTGACATATTTATGTGCATGTAGTGGCAATTGCGAACAATATATATCTTATTTCAACCCACATTTTTTGTCAAACATCTAACTATGTTCATTTTATCACATCCATACTAATATTTTAAATGCGAAGGTGTGTCTTTCTGTCTGTCTGTTACCTCTTCACGCTTTAACCGCTGAACCGATTTACTTGAAATTGGGTGTAGAGATAGTTTGAGTCTCGGGGAAGGACATAGGATAGTTTTTATCTCAGAACTCACCCCTTAAGGGGGTGAAAAGGGGGGTGGAAGTTTATATGGGGAATCAATAAAAAGGAGATTGGATAAAAGTCGCGGGCAAGAACTAGTATTATATATGCGAAAGTGTGTCTGTCTGTCTATCTGTTACCTCTTCAGGCTTAAACCGCTAGACCGATTTAGTTGAAATTTGATATAGAGATAGTTTGAGTCCCGGGGTGGTTTTTATATCAGAAATTATCCTTTAAGAGGGTGAAAAGGGAGGTGGATGTTTGTATGGGAAATCGATAAAAAGCATATTGGATAAAAAATAAGCTACCCAAATTACTAACTCCACGCAGACGAAGTCGCGGGCAAAAGCTAGTTAATAGTAAAGTTTTCCCAGTCTTTATTTATATATTTGTATATATATCACGTCCAGAAGTAATTTATTAATGTAATCTACGAACAGAAGAATAACAACTCATCAGGAATCATCTAAACATACTTAAAAATCCTAAAAGCTGCATACCGCTCTTACAACGCGGGTACGCCGCGCGACACAAAACATTTTTTTAACAGAGTAATAAAAGAAAAATGTTTGACAAGTTTACTATTTTATATAGAAGGATAACTGGGCTATTCACATGTATTTTTTTTTCTAGAGCAAATCGCCATAGTTTTAATTTTGTAGAGGATTTTCGAAAAACAAAGTGTAAAGAAATTTTTTGAATTTTGAATTTCTCGTATTTTTTGTATGGGTGAGTGAAAATTTAGTCACAGAAATGAATTCTTCATCCTCGAATTATACGAAAAAGACACCAAACTTGATATATTTGCTAGATGTATGCAGATATAAAGCTTAGAGTGAGGCGCGCCGGAGCCACTTTTCCCCCCCCTCCCCTGCCCACCTGCTGGGGGGGACCTCGTGGCAACCGGGCTAAATCAGCTCAGATCACCCCCAGAAACAACTGTTCCAAACGGTTTGCTTTGTCTCAAAAATGCAAGGTGGTGGACCTAAGATCTGCCACTATAACAAGAAATTCTTAAATGTGACAATCTCGGACAAATGAACACACACACGATGACGACCTTAGTGCGGCAGACTAATCAAGACGTAATGACAACAATAACGAGATGAAATGGAGCTGATTGGTACAGTTATAGAATGTTTAGTCTTGCCAAGTATGAATAGGCCTAATCTAATAGCATCGATCCAATGTAATTGGATTTGAGCGAAACAATAAAGCGATATATTAAATATATTTTTTATTTATTTAATTCATAATGGAACAATTGAAGTTCCAAGCTTTCAAATCGAACAACTTGAAATTGGTTTTGGTTAGGTAGTTTTCAAATTAGGCTTATGGCAAAATGCTTATAGAAACATAATGGTAGAATTTGAATACCATATATTGTAGATACGCAGAAAATTTCGACATCATCATCATCATAACTTAAGAACTCTGCTCTTGTTGGTGGAGTAATCGCCAATCCTCTTTCATTGGACATTCGCTTGATTTCCCCTTACGATATGACACATTCTTTTTCACTCGGCTGAACTATGTAATTCTAGGCTTTGCTCTGTTTCTCGTCTTCTCGATCCTGCCTTCCAATGTTTAAGAAAAAGCTGTCTTACTGTATCAGGTTTCCTTGAATCTTGCTTCTCCTAGATAAAAGTTATAGATTGACTACTCACGGAAAGGCGGTGCCTTCTTATCCTCAATAACGTCCACTTCATCTGCAATCTCGTCCAGGAACCGCGGTGCGATGACACCGTTAGACGTGACGTCATCATCGAGGTTCATTTCCAGGGCAGTAGACCTCAAGAATCTGTGAACATAGAAAAATGATTAGATAATTATAAATCCTCCCCACAACGTATAAAAGAAATTGCTTCTAAGCGCCATCCAACTAAGATAAGATTACATTTATTGATAAAATTGTACAAATTTTACACGTCAATTCAGCCATACTATAATATACAATGTGAACCATATAATTAACCCGGGGTTATGCGGTTAAACCGTTTACCCAATGTCAAATTGTAACTCCAAGTTTAACCGGTTAACCCTGGGTTATTGGAATGGTGCAAGTGGGCCTTAGAGAAATATAATCAGTCAAAAATCTACTTGAGCCATGCCTAAACCTTTTAGATTATGATTGATGGTCGATTTTTATTTATTTTCTGCTCTAGCACTCCAATCTGTCAATTAAATGAGTGACATTGATATCTTCATCCACTTCATTTATTTTGAGTGATGGCACTCAAATTTATTTATTTTATTTTTACCTAGGAACAGTAACAAATTACAAACTAATAGTATAAGATTCATTCGTATATATTTATTATACTTAGTATACTATAACTATCACAGGCTTGTTACTTAACAACAACAACTGTTCTCAACACTCGTAAATTACTACTAAGATGAACAAATAAAGATAAAGGTAATAAATTACGACTGTCGTTTCAAGAGGGCTTATTTATCTTATAATATATTTATCTCTATGAAATCCATTCAAAAATAAACCCAAATTTATCCTACTTAAAGGGTTTATTTTTGTATGGATTTCATTGAGAAATAAGCCTTTTTTAAAAGACACTCAAATTAAAACACACACACACTGATGACTACACACAGCAGCTTTGAAAACTTGAAGACATTGAGAAAACACACACTCGGAGCAAAAATTATTATACAGATGACACATATTATGAATAATTGGAGAATTTGCAGAAACGTAATTGCTACTAAGAGGGCAGGGATGTATTTATCTGTAGGTTCTACTTTATTGTGTTCCTTTAAAGGTATGAAAGTCCTTAATAAATTACAAACTAGAAGTAATTAATTTACTTATAATAAGAAAAATGTAGGAAAAATTCATGGGAAGAAGAGGGAGAGGGAGACCTAGATAAAAATCAATAAATAAATATTATAGGACATTCTTACACAGATTGACTAAGTCCCACGGTAAGCCCAAGGAGGCTTGTGTTATGGGTACTCAGACAATGATATATATATAAATACTTAAATACATAGAAAACACCCATGACTCAGGAACAAATATCTGTGCTCATCACACAAAAAAATGCCCTTACCGGGATTCGAACCCAGGACCATCGGCTTCACAGGCAGGGTCACTATCCACTAGGCCAGACCGGTCGTCAATAGATATAAATGGATAGATAACATTAAGGACTGGACACTTACAAAAGACGCAGCCACCCTCAAGAGATCAGCAAAGACCAGAAAGCTGAATGCCAATGCTAACCGACAAACAACTACAACCTACACACTACAAACAACACTAAAAACACACAAATTATTACCATATAACCCTAACTACAAAAATAATAGACGTATTATCTATGTAGCTAAGACTTCACGTACAAGATCGCACTTTGCAAGGTCGCAATTTAACGCAAAGTCTGCCTATTTATATAATATAAAATAAATAAAGAAACAGGCATTTTTTTTGCTTACCGGGCGGCTCCATCACCTAAATCATGGCAATTTGTGTTTAAAACAAATAAAGATTTTTGTATTTTGTATTTTTGTATTGTATTTGACCGCCGACGCCCATTAGATGGGCATGGCACCAAAAGAAAAAGAAGAAGAAAAATCTACCAAAAGTAGCTGCCTATCTTATGCTGTTTAATTAGGAAGCAGTTGCCAGTTGCAAAGTTAAAATTAAGTTGAATCAAGAAAAAAACCAGACAGGTGCGACCTGGACTCCACAAAGGGTTCCGTACAAATTTAAATTTTTTTTTTTACAAATTTAGAGTTTTCAGATTTTTCCCTATCCTTGTAGTGTAATACGATATCACTTGCCAAATTTCATAGTTCTAGATCAACGGGAAGTACCCATGTTGATTCCCTTGAGAGTGTCGAAATATGTTTTTTGCGTCATAAACGGTCGTATCTTTTTTTTACTTTAACCAAAGAGGATATAATAGGATAGAGCGGTACTGTCATAGTAAATTTTGTAGCCACAGTAAATTCACTGCCATCTATCGACACACGATTAAAACTAAAAAAGAAGATGTATAAAAATACCATAAAATTTATTTATATATGGATAAATGTTTTTATTTTATTTGCAATAATTATTTTTATATGATTTTGACACATGTTCTTTCACTGATGAAACTGTCAACACCCTCTATACGAGAGTAGGTCAAAGGTAGTGGCGCCATCTGTTCGAGAATCAAATTTTCTTGATTCTCGAGGCACGTTTTTTCCTTAGACTGTATCCATCTATCACGGAGTTATATCTTTGCATTAACTTAGAAATTTTATATTTTCACAGCTTACAGGGACTGTAGACCTGAGTGTATTGTATTAATTTTAACTCGATACCTCCACGCGTTCTCGAGATAAAGGTTCTTGCCAGACTGACAGACGGACGGACGACAAAGTGATCCTATAAGGGTTCCAGTTTTTCCTTTTGAATTACGGAACCCTAAAAACAGCAAAAAAAGGAAAACTCGAAGTTAATCCTTAAGGAAAAATAAATAAGAAACCTATAGGTACCTGTCTGAAATCTGTTTGAAAAGGGTTACTCATTAATCATTTTAGGGGATTTCACAGGAAATAAGTTTAGTGATTAATTTGAATATATCAATCCTAAACAAGTTATAATCTCTGTTCGGACCCAGGTGGTGTAAAAGAGTAAACGACAGGTAGGTAGTGCGTACCTGCCAAGCTGGGCTGTTTCATACGGGCCAAACACGATCTTGAATTAATGACATAACTTTTAAGTAATGTCATGATTAATTATCGAATTTAAACTATCGTGAGACATATTAACTTAACTAACTTAGCGGTTTCACTCACGTATTTTCTCGACCGCTACTCACTCAGGCACTGTTAGTGCTTGAAAATGGAGACCGGGCTTAACACGGTAGCATTTTTAACGCCTGTCACCATGCCTGTGCCTGTCACGTTCTAACAAGTAGGTAAGTGCGAAAGTGACAGGCATAGTGACAGCCGGCCGGGCCGGAGCTTCCGTCGCTTCGTCTTCTATGAAAAGCACCACGTGATCACTGCCCAGCCGTCATAGAAAATGACGTGTCGGACCCGGCCCGGGCCCGGGCCCGGCCCGGTCTAGCGTGAGTCATCCTTAAGGATATATTAATACCTACCCCAAATAATTATATTTGTTCCTGAATCATTAGATATTTTCTATGTATGTATTTGAGTAAAATATTGTCGTCTAAATAGGTAATCCCTAGCTCGAGTTTCATTGACATTATAAGATTTTCAAGTCGATATGTCTGGCTTGTATTTTTTTAATTATCCAGTGATTTTTAAACGAAAAATGTGCGCGTTGCTAATTCAAATTGAATTGAATTTTTATCTTTGGCTTTTTATTTTAAAACAAAAAACGTTATTCTGAACATTGACCATTATATTGAATTTTAAATGGTAGCTCAAATGTGCCTATCTACTTATATTAAATCACTTGTTGGCAATATCAAAGAGAACCGGAAATTGAAATAAACGAACATGAGCTTAATATCTTCATGTAGGGTTGCCACTTTTATAAAAAAAAAATTATAATGGATCACGTAAAGTTGAAAGATCTGAAAAATTAGGCTCATTTTGTATTTGGCGCACTTTTTATTACAGTTGATGATGATGTCTTGATTTATTTACTGTTTTTAATAGACTAACTTCAAATGTTATTGTTGGTTATTGCTAGATTATTGTTGATATTGTTGAATTATTACTTTTATATATACACGTTGACGTAAGCAAAGATGATCCGCCCTAGTTTACACGGCTTGGGAATCCAAACCTATTAATGATGGTCGCTTAATTCCAAAAGCGTTAACATTCATATTTAGTACTAGTATTAAGTTAGTTAGAGAGGCCTAAGATGTAATATAATAATCTGCGATTAAACGGTGTTTTAAATATTTATTATTTTTTAATCCAAAAACCATCTTGTCTAATTTATTTTAAGCCATCATTACTGTAAAACAATTATTCTAAGAGCAGCTACTCTATGAAGTAAACTGTCAAAACGTCAATATTTTAAATAGCACCCCCATCACTTCTCTGTTGGCACAGCCCTGAAAATCCGGATATCCGATTAGCATCTAAATTAAATGTTCGCGGCTCCTGCCAAGTGATGCTGGTGCCGTCAGAGCGTCACAGGTGTACTGAACCAGTAACAAATTCAGTATATTTCTTAATATATTAAACATATTAACAACGGGTCACTCACGTATTTTAAGTCGAAAAACGCTCGACATGTTACGTACGTACGTATGTATGTATGTACGTACGTGTGTATGTGTTAAATACGTGAGTGACCCGTTATTAATATGTTTAGTATGTCTGTCTCACGGTTTTTTTTTTATTAAAATATTTCTTAATATGTTGCAAAAAAGGTATAAATATCTCAAATTTATGCACAAAAAGTGAAGAAAAGAGCTTTCTTCCTATTGAGTTTAAGTTTCTCTACATTGTCTCATTCTTTATTATAATAATTATTATAAGATTCTTTTTTACGCGGTGTAAAATTTTAGTACATTAAGTAGAGTTTGACTTATTGAGACTGAAAATTACACAGATATACTAATTCTTGAGTATTTCGGGATATTTGTAAACATTAGATTTTACCCATTTATTTACGTACCCATAATGATGAATGTCTGTACTTAATAAATTAATAAAAAAAACTTTATATTTAATTATTAAACAAGAAACCAGAATTTATTTATATAAATTTTTTATTAAATAAATATTAATTACGACTTACCTTTCAATCTTCCTCATCCCAAACTTGACTAAGGCATCCCAGTCAGAGTCCTCACTGCGCGGCTGGGAGCTCAGCTGTGGAGGCTCCCTGGCCAGGGCTCTGGCTTGGGACTCTATCTTCACCAGAACAGCGTTTTCTGATAGCCTGTGAAATTTTTTACTAGTAAGAACCAACCAAATTATTTTATTAAATAATTATGTAGTATTATGGGTGCTAGGCGACGATATACATACTTATATAGATAAATACATACTTATACATAGAAAACACCCATGACTCAGGAACAAATATCTGTGTTCATCACACAAATAAATGCACTACCTGGGGTTCGAACCCAGGACCATCGCATCAGCTTCACAGGCAGGGTCACTACCCACTAGGCCAGATCGGTCGACGGTTTATAAACCAAAATATTTTATTAATTATTTTCATTTTCTTAAATATTTTTATATTTATATTTTTAAGTTGACCGGTCTAGTTAAGTGGTCAGGACTTAGATACGTAACCTGAAGACGTTGGTTGGATTTCGGCCTCGCCGGCCACCGCTGCCGTGTCAGACGTATCTCTGCTATCTCAAAAAACATAGTTTTGAGTAAATCGACTTTAAAGTTTTTGGTGAGCGTGAAAACTAATAAACTCATATATTTCGTGAGTTTATTGAGTTAAGTCATTTTTAATATGTGTTTTGTGTTTCAATAGACGTGAAGAATAATATTTATTTACTTTTTTTTTGTAAAAGTACATAGTTTTTGAAATAAACGCATAAACATAGTTTGGCGTAACCACTGTTTCATACATTTGGTGGTTGCGCGTAACTATGTTAACTTAAAGTTAGACGAGTTCGTTGTATGAGCGCTCATACTATTTCGCGTGGCCACGGCTCGCGGGCTTATTGCGGTTTTCGTTTATCTAAAGTTAGAAGACTACATTGTATCAACTTCTAGTAAAACGTGTAACCAGGGCATGGGGAATATTGAGGTGGTCACGCGTAGTTCTTTTATCTTAAGTTGTAAGAGTTCGTTGTATTAGTGCTCCTAGTAAAACGCGTAACCAGACTACACAAGATAATCCATTTTATATTGTGCTAACTCACATTACATACAAGGAGCCCGATTTCCATCAGTCCTTACATCATTGGTTATAAAGTAGATCAATCGTATGGTGGAAAGAGCCTTATGTTTAATAGCGTTTGCATGTATTGCATGTATGTATGTATGTATGTATGTATGTATATACGTATGTATGTATGTATGTATGTGTGTGTGTGTGTGTGTGTGTGTGTGTGTGTGTGTGTGTGTGTGTGTTTGTTTGTAAGTACTTTATTTAATATTTAATCCCAGTAAGTGTAAAAGGCGGAATTAACGGCAGAAGGTCAGTTACTCCAAAATTTTTAACCGCCTTAAAAAAAAGGTTCTCAGTTTGACCCGTATGTTTGTCCGAGATTATCTCGCGTTTGGCTGAACCGAGTTTGATGCGGTATTCAGAAAAATGTTTGTTACATCTTGGAGAAGGTTTTAGTATACATAGATCTGAGCTGATGCTGAACCCTGGCTGTACCTAGTGGAACTCAGGTTTGGTGCAACATAGGCACACGCTGTTTTGGTCATCCAACACGTCTTAATGAGTAGTTGGGGGAGCAGTACCCAAGATAAAGCTGATGCTGAACCCTGGCTGTACCTAGTGGAACTCAGGTTTGGTGCAACGTAGACAAACGCTGTTTTGGTCATCCGACACGCCTTGATGAGCACTTGGGAGAGCAGTACCCAAGATAGAGCTGATGATGAACCCCGGCTGTACCTAGTGGAACTCAGGTTTTGGTTCAGGTTTGGTGTAAATTTATTGTGGGTATTAGAAGATATATAGTAAAAATATTAAGGTCAGTTACTCCAAAAAAATTATTCAGAATCAGAATCATTAACTATACGTTTCTATGTATTTCAAAATAAGACACTCCAGCGATCCAAATATATGTTTAAACTAATATTTTGCGTCTACTGACACTGTTTGAAACTTTTTCTTGCTTTTAGTAATAAAAATGAAAAGAAGATTAAAAAAATATGTTTTAAAAAATTATGTTCATAACTTTACTTACTTTTTATGCATTTATTAGTAATCTTCTACAGAAGAAAGAAACTACTACAGAAGTATGTAACAAGATAGTACTCGTGCATTACTTATATTATATTGTCAGTTATTTCAATTAATTTTGTGTTTGTCATTTTTTATTTTTTATTTACGTTAAGATTTTTGTAAGTAGGTACCTGTCGGGGCTTCTAACCTCCGTGGCGACCTGACATAGACCGACTGACTGACTGGCTGACTGACATACATATTTGGAATATTGGAACATTTGGAACGACCGACATTTAGATTCAAAATTAGACATGACAATCACAAGACCAGTTGACGACTAGTTCATGACAGACAGCGGATGACGATAAACAGTTCAGTACCTATGTAGGTTATCTTAAGATTTAAAAAAAACGAAATAGTTTAGTTTTTCACAGGGTTTTCAGCAATGATTACAAAGTGAGATTAGCTAAGATAATTAGTCGCACAACCTTTGTTTTCTACCACATTTCTATCACTACACATTCATATCAAGGCTCTACTTCGTAAAAAAACTCATTTCAAAGACTAATTTATCATATTTTGAACAAACAACATAAAAAAACACCGGAACGCTAACTTAACCGGGTCAATATTACGTACGTAATGAAATGTAAATGTGACGGTTTCAATCAAAAGGTACCACATTGTCGCTTACCATAAGGACGAAAATTGCTTGTATCTTTATACGAAAAACCTGTCAGAATGTCCTTATGAAAAGCGACAATGTGGTACCTTTTGCTTGAAAACGACACAAATAAACAAATACACGTGGCAATGAGCGACGAGCCGCTCCCTCCGCGCCCCGCCCCCCGCCTCACCGCGAGCCGCCTATCGCCGTACTACCTGCGTGTGGTTACGCGAAACTATGATAACTCGAGATAGTAGATATCCAGTTTGCCGTAAAAAAACTGCGAAGAGTTATGCATAATTATTCTAACTTGAGTTAGAAGAGATACGCATAACTCAATGTCCAAAAATTCGAAAACGTCTATCTTAAAACATGAAATATCTCAATAACTAAAGACATTTTTTGAAATTTTGTTTAAGTATTATATAAAGCATAGTGTCTAGTTTCATCAAGCACTGGTTAGGCGTATCTCTGCTATCTAAAGATAGCAGAGATACGTCTGACACGGCAGACCGGGAGGGCTTGGTCACTTTTTCTTTAGTATATGACATCTATTTCAGTTAATAGTTGTCTTTAGTCTAACGTAAATAAATAAAAGGTACCTGACATTTTGGATTCGGTTTACATCAAAAAGTTTTTCTGAATTTACACACAAATATCACTTGACATTTACCAGCCACTACATAATATTTGATCAAAAAAAGCTAGGTAGATACTATAAGGTTTAGTTTCTAATATATCTTTAAGAAAAAAGTGACAAAATGGCTTCAACAAAATTGTTTCTACAGCCTTAATGAATATTTCGATTTTGATTATAATGCAAATTAATTATTGAATGAATATTTCTATTATTATATGTGATTCAAAATTTGACATTCTACTAATTGAATTATATAATGTTACTTTATTTTACAATACTAGTCTTTCTGGAATTCTGATAATTGACATATGTGTAATAATATCATCTCCTTAGGTACTTAAAAATATTTGTCATTTAGCTAAGTGTAGTCTAAGCCTTCTTTGCATGCTTTGTTAAGCAGAATGTATTGGACATCTTTATATTGTAAGAACTTGTTTTGCGTACTACATTCTTGCAAATGAATAAATGATTTAATGATTTAATTTATAGTTTGGAAAGTTAGATAAATGTCGCTTTAATAAAAATCGATGCTTACTCGAATTCTTACCTAGTACACAAACAAGGTTGTCAAAAGCTGACTTCAGATTCCATGAAGATGCTACCGGAAAAATAAGAAGAGGACTTATGGACTTACTGGTAAGCTGGCTTGTCGAAGAAATCATCGAAGGAGCGCAGGGCTTGTGCCTTAAAGCAGTCACCAAGGTCCCCGTTGACACACTGCTGCGTCGCCTGCTGGATGTACGGGTCCTGGTCTTCGCCAAAGCCTAGCCAGTCCAGGAACCCTCGGCCTTGGGCTTCAGGCTGGAAATGGTTTTGTTAGGTTATTATTTTTATTAGGTGTATAAAGCAGAAGGGTGAATCAACTTTTAGAACACTTAATTTCGTGTCCCTTGACTCCCTAGCATAGATCTATGCACTAGATAAAGCACTTCAAGATGGGCTCGTATTATTTGAGGGCCTCCACTATTACGTGTCGGCCCTCAAACTCACTCGTCCATCTTTGAGCGGTTTTCCGGCCTCTCCTACAATGTTATGTATTATTAAACTATAATTAAATAATTATGGATCTAATAATGCCTGTGTAAACAAAAAAGTAAAAAAAATCAACATGGTTTTTGAAAAATCGATTTTTCTTTGCTAGTGAGCAAAACACGAAATCAGAGTTCTAAAAGTTGATTCGCCCAGAAACGTCTGCGAACGATAATATTAATTTAACCACTTTTAATTTGTTTTAAAGCTTAATAGCATCGTTCGCAGATGTTTCTGCTAATTACAAAATTAATTTAGCATGGGATAGCGAATATTTCCAATTTGACTTGGAACTCTGGTACCGCAAAATGGGGTGAGTGGTGGTTCCTGGGGAGAGTTGGGTTATAAATGGGGAGAGAAGGTTTGAAAGGGGGGTGAGATGAGAATTAGGGCTACTGCTACAAAAAAAAACCAATTTAAAATGGCGCTATAGTAGGTAATACTCATAATTAAAAAAAATCGATCCAACAATCTTCCAAAATCACCTTTGTATGAAAACCCATCTCACCCCAATTACGAGGGACTACGGGGAAAGGTCGTTTTTCCTGTTTATCGTCAAAGTTATGAAATGGAACTACCCAAAATAAAATAAAAACTAAAATACAAACGTCCGGAACACTTATTATATACACCATTCAGTTTGCATATGTAATAATAAAATGTTATCGAGGTTTGAATGTCAGTTTTGCTCCTACTCACCCCAGTTTACGGTAGCCGTTTAAGAGGTGTAACACTCTTACGGTAGATGTCTCTAGGGTCTCCCTGAGGCTCATATATGGTGAAAATATTCGCTGTATTGGATAAGGTCTTGGTAGCTCATATGGGAGAGCACTGGGTCCAGTGGTCGTGGGTTCACGTCCCACCCGAGACAGTGAATTGTTCAACTTTTAATTTGTTTCTAAGCTGAATATTGTCCTGCTTGTTTGAAATTAAAAAACAATGATCCACTCGCAAACCCTTGTACATATATTTCATAAATAGTATTTCGTGCATTATTATTTGGATTTAGATATAAACATCAGATTGATAGAGAAGATTCTGATCTATTAATTTTTAACTAGATTTTCTAAATTAGTATCCAAAATAAAATTTTATGAAATTCTTACCGATCTCCCTTGACCTCCATTAAAGTGCAATGACCTCCCCTCCTCCCTTTCTTCCTTGGGTGGCTGGTCAGGCAGCCTAAACCCCCCATCGGCTTGCGATCGCAACGCAAGAGTGGCTAACACCACCACCGTCCACCAGCTTCCAGGCATTTTAGGAAACTGTTGATCTGGAAGTTAAAAAAGTAGGTTTATATTTCGAAATAGGGATACTAATAACCGATAATGAGGCTTTCGCGAGTTCAGCTATACAATCGGTATTGGAAATGGATACATCACTATAGCGCGGCAAGGACTTGACAGATGAGCATCGCCGTAATGGCGTCGCCTAGTGGAGTTCCCCAAGTTATGTCTGCTTTTATTGTATTAAATCCTTTATTTGATGATGATTGGTGTATTACTTTAACAATACTTTATCTTTTAATCTTTTTGCGTCATAAATAACATAAAATCTTGATTTAGTTTTCGTTTGTAATAAAATATCATGAAGAAAGTAAATTATAAGCTATTAAATCAAACCTCAAAAAAAAAAATTGGGTTTCATTTTACAAGTTTTCGTTATGTCGAATCGGGCTCCGTATCTTAAAAAAAAAACATCGAATTTTCAGAAGAGGCGCCAATCTCTACGATGCTTTTTTTTTATTTGTAAGTAATGTACTAATTTTAGAGTAAAGCAATCGAAATATAATTATCGGTGGTAGAGGTTGGAATAAAAAAACCTATAAAATTTTCTCGGAAAATAGAAAGGTTTTCTTGAAGAAGCTTGCTTTTGTATAAAATATCCTTTTTAGGGTTCCGTACCCAAACGGGACACTGCCAGTTTGTCTAGACTGGCACTGGATAGAACCAAGTTCCGTAAGATGGTCGCCGACATCCGCTGAGGATATGGCACAACAAGAAGAAGAAGACCCAAAGGGTAAAAACGGGACCCTATTACTAAGACTGCTGTCCGTCTGTCTGTCTGTCACCAGGCTGTATCTCATGAACCGTGATAGCTAGACAGTTGAAATTTTCACTGATGATGTATTTCTGTTGCCGCTATAACAATAAATACTAAAAAGTACGGAACCCTCGGTGCGCGAGTCCGACTCGTACTTGGCCGGTTCTTATTAATCTCAATAAAAATAATATTTGATTTGATTTAATTTCATAAAGGAAGATCTTTGAATGTTACAAATATATCCACATTTTTACCATGTCATGATTCCCTAAATTAGGAACATTTATGACTAGCAAATAATACCACCCAAATGTGTGCATGTGACATTTGACCCGCTCCTCATTTACGGACGATGATATTCCCTGTTACATGTCAACACAAGATATCGTTAGGACGGCCTTGGCAAATATTAGGTCTAAATAAATTTATTCGCCTAGAAATAGGTGTATTTGCTGTCGTGTACAAAATTGGACCAAGTAGTCTCACCTTCAGGGGCATTCAACAAAAATGTGAGTAACGTGACGCAATTTTTTTAACACTTCTTATAAAGCTAAGAAGCCAATTATTTGGCATGATAACGTTTGATAATTTAGCATTCAAGGGTACATAATACAGATTTCTGTAGTTTATTAAGGTACTAGCTTTTGCCCGCGACTTCGTCTGCGTGGAGTTAGTAATTTGGGTAGCTTTCTTTTATCCAATCTGCTTTTTGTCGATTCCCCATGCAAACTGTCACCCCCCTATTCACCCCTTAAAGGATGACTTCTGGGATAAAAACTACCCTATGTCCTTCCCCGGGACTCAAACTATCTCTATACTGACTCAGTCCTGGGCCCTATTACTGAGGTGTGCGTAGTAATATAGGATATAGATATAAGTTGTCGATGTACGTTTGGTTTAGTTACAAATTAGTTACAAATTTGTGTGGTGAAAAGGTGAAAAGTGGAGGAGATATTTGATGGTGACTTCATCTGTGACTATTATAGTGACGGATAAAGTGGTCAAATAATTATAACGGGATACATCCTAATTTGTAAGCTAACAAAGATGTGTTACTAAATAGGTACATATTTTAATAAAAAATACGAGCAAAAATTTAAAAAATATATATATCACCCCCACGGGCCTTATTAGGTACGCTTATATTTCTTCATTTTATTACCTATTACAAAATATAGGTTCTGCTTTTTAGGGTTCCGTACCCAAAGGGTAAAAACGGGACCCTATTACTAAGACTCCGCTGTCCGTCTGTCCGTCTGTCCGTCCGTCTGTCCGTCTGTCCGTCCGTCTGTCCGTCTGTCCGTCTGTCCGTCTGTCCGTCTGTCCGTCTGTCCGTCTGTCCGTCTGTCCGTCTGTCACCAGGCTGTATAGCATGAACCGTGATAGCTAGACACTTGAAATTTTCGCAGATGATGTATTTCTGTTGCCGCTATAACAACAAATACTAAAAACAGAATAATATAAATATTTAAATGGGGCTCCCATACAACAAACGTGATTTTTTTGCTGTTTGTTCCGTAATGGTACGGAACCCTTCGTGCGCGAGTCCGACTCGCACTTGGCCAGTTTTTTTAACTTTCTATGACTCCATGCTTTTCGAAAAGGGAAATTATTAAATTATTTAATCGCAGTTTTCTGAAAGTAAGATTTTTATGAGCTAAATATGGATATACAACATCATTGCAATTGTAAATATATAGCTGAGTACCTACCTACTTAATATTGATATCGTATGTACACGAAAGTGGTTAATTTCGTTAAAGCGGAAACAGAATACGACAATGTTTCTTGCATGATACCTATACATACATATAGGTAAGCAAATTGAATCACAAACTAACATTCTAACCCCTTATTTTATATAACTACAAGTTTACAAGCCTCAATTGGTTACTTTATGTTTTATCCCTTTCTTACAATTACATAAGTGAAAATGACAGATTAGGACAAAAAAGTAATACCTAGCTAATCTAATTGACGCTTAACGCCATAGGTAACTGTTCGAAGTTGTTTATTTTTTTCTTTTTAATTTGGTTATACGTGTATTGCAGTTCAGTATTTAACTAGAATTTTAATGGCAAATTGTAAGGCGTTTTTATATGCCTGCAAATTATATAAATATTAATATCAAAAGTTTAATTCTAGTTTGTATACAGATACACTTACATCATGATAAATCCTTTAACAAATCACATCCTTTGATAATCTGATAACGAAACTTGCTTTTCACTGCAAAACTTTCACGTGTCTAATTTAGTGTCTAAAATTTTAGACACACAAACACTTTGAAATTCAACTTTAAACATTTGTCGCCAAAGTCCAAAATCGCTCACGTAATGATTTCGAGAATCCACGGAACACGTTTAAAGTTATCTTCGTTTGCGTACAAAATGAACTTCTAAAACTCAGCCATTCTACAGCTAAATGTACAATGCAATCAATTATAAAACGTATCTTACATGTAAAGAGAGTTAGAAATTGCGTGTCACTTATGTCGAGCAGCCGGATAAATTGAATAAGACTTATTTAAATGGAACTAGTGTAGGAACATGGTCTTCTTTACTAAGGAGGTTGCTGTCACGGCTTGTATGGCCAATGAGGGAACCGCTACACATAGCTAACGGGAAAATTTGAACATCGAAAGTAGAGCGAGACTGCAATATACAAAGCTGCAAGCAAAATGAACTGTATTTCAAGACCAATACAGTTCAAATTAAATTGTACGCTTCGGTTTTCGAATGCGCCGGAGCCTATGCTTTGACGTTACTGGAGTCACGTATTACAGTGAACCTGCAGTTTCTTTGACAAGTGAATCGAGACTTTATTTCTAGTGTAATACAGTTAGATTTATGGTGAAGATGACGGGAGTGAATGACTTAAGCCTACCGTAGACAAGGAGAGCAAAAAAATGGCGCGAAACCATTCAACCGGTTAACATTATCATGAATAGATACGAGAATAATTGAAGTGCATTTATTTTCGTAAGTCATGAGGAAGACTTTTTTGTCATCTCGTGTTACATTTTCGTTATTATACTTATTATAGTATTTTAAATAAAATTAATCTCCAAGTTGATTCTTAACAATACCTAGCTATAAAAATATATATAAGTACATTCCAAGTCTCAAAAATATGTGTACGTACCTTAGACAATAAAGTCGTGTTCACACATTTTTGAGCCATTTGTATGGATCAATTTTGCTTTCGACTGTACATTACTGTTCCAACAAGTACACATCAGGCATCAATTGTCAAGTTGGTGAAACAGGCGCCAATCTTTATTATGATACCTAGGAACTTTATATAAAATCTGCACGAAATTTTCTTCTTATATAATATTTTCACTTCAAAAACGAATAAAATAACATAATCACGTTCAATTCTTATGGCTTCATAATCCACAGAGGAATTCGATACTGCCAAGCTTTCATACCGCGAAATTCGACCCTATTCTTTAGAGCATAAAGTATATTTTAATACTGACTTGGAAGTAAATTGTTGGGCCTTTAATTTTGTTGAGCAAAAATGAATCATTTGGCCCCATTTTGAGCATCATTGTCCAAGCGTGATTTGAATCCTTAATTATTGAGAAAATAAGGCGATCTTTGAAATTATGGATATGGTACCTATTATTTAGGTCAAATAGTTAAACTTAATTATAAGTATAATTTAGTTACTACACCGCGAAACGTAATATTGTACGGCACTCAGCGAACTAGACTAGAGCTCAAAAATAAAAAAAATGATGGAATGGGGTTAAACCGCGAGCGAGGCGCAAATTTCGTCAGTCATCGCCTCCCGGGCGAAAACTCGTATAGCGGTTAACGGCTATGTATGATGAACCCTCGTGAACGTCAGCTGCCGCTCCGTTGGTGGGTTGAGGAATGGCAGCCACCGAAACGCGTAACACGGTCTTTCCACCGCGATACAACCGGCTGACGATTTGTTTTATTAACAATAGCATCTGACAAAGTATCAAACGGGAGGCGATGACGCCGATGACTGAAAAGATTTTTTTTACATGTTCATGTGACCAGCTGACGGTCTTTCCACAGCGATACAATCGGCTGATGATTTTGTTTATTCACAATAGCATCTAAACTATCATCTACAATTAACTGACGTAAAATATGTAACGTACTTACATAAATTACTCAATGCGCTTCAGCATTAAGCAGACATAATCCATACTAATATCCATACTATCCATACTATCCATACGAATATTATAAATGGGAAAGTCTGTCTGTCTGTCTTTCTGTCTGTGTGTTCCCTCTTCACGCTTAAACCGCTGAACCGATTTAGATGAAATTTGGCATAGAGATAGGTTGAGTCCCTGAGAAGGACATAGGATAGTTTTTATCCCGAAAATCATCCCTTAAGAAAGTAAAAAGCGGGGTGGAATTGAGATAATTAACGAAGTGCCTGCTAATTTGTGTGCATAATATGCTCAAATTTAGATTGCTATGAAAAATTTTCCAGGCGCTATTCTTACTCTAGCTGCGGTTACTAAGTCCACGCAGATGAAGTCGCGGGCAAAAGCTAGTAATATTATAAATGCGAAAGTCTGTCTGTCTGTCTTTCTGTCTGTGTGTTCCCTCTTCACGCTTAAACTGCTGAATTGATTTAGATGAAATTTGGCATAGAAATAGGTTCAGTCCATGAGAAAGACATAGGATAGTTTTTATCCCGAAAATCATCCCTTAAGAAAGTAAAAAGTGGGGTGGAATTGAAATAATTAATGAAGTGCCTGCTAATTTGTGTGCGTAATATTTCCAGGCGCTATACTTACTAAGTTCACACAGACATAGTCGCGGGCAAAAGCTAGTATTATATACTTTCAAGCAAGTAACACATTATATACCTAATCATTTATTTATGTTAATATTTACCTACCATGTATATATAAATGTACAAATTCATCCTTTAAGTTGTTATTATGCGTCAATGCACTTTGTTACATAATGAGCTTTTGTGACATAACGAAATTAACAATACCACATCCGTTATGTAACGTTCATATGTTCGTGGTCTTGACCTAAAATAATACAAACCAAGTCAGGATACTTTCTCCTAACTGGTACTTTTAGCTGTTTTAACTGTTATACAATTGAAACATACTAATAATTAGGTCAAGCTTGTAAAACAAAATGCAATAATTGCTGATTTGTAACATTTTAAACAAAGACAATTATTTTATGGTAAGAAAAAAGTCTGGAAAAATATTGGTATTAGTATATTTTATGCGATAAATTGCTAATATTTATTGATGTTCACTAAGCATTATTCTTTATCAAAAAGAAAAACGAAAGACGAAGAGAGTGTGACGAAAGTAGGAAAATTTCTATTTATGAACATGAAAAAAACCGGAAAAGTGCGAGACGGACTCGCCCACCAAGGGTTCCGTATTTTTTTGTATTTGTTGTTATAGCGGCAACAGAAATACATTATCTGTGAAATTTTCAACTGTCTAGCTATCACGGTTCATGAGATACAGACTGGTGACAGACGGACAGACATACGGACAGTGGAGTCTTGGTAATAAGGTCCCGTTTTTACCCTTTAGCTACAGAACCCTAAAGACCACTAGTCGTGCTATTTTTATGTTTATGGTAGGTAAACATAGTAGAGTGCAATTTTAATAACAAAACTTCCGTGAGACATAGACATATTAAATATATTAATAACGGGTCACTCACGTGTTTTAAGTCGAAAACGCTCGACATGTTTCACTCCGTACCGAGTAGCGTCATCAGGAGCTTGCGTCGACGGTGACGGACCGGCGCAGACTGCGGGCCGCAGCCCTCCGTGAAACATGTCGAGCGTTTTCGACTTAAAACACGTGAGTGACCCGTTATTAATATATTTAATAGTAGAATGCATCTTAAAATTGAAATAAAATACTTTTTATAAACTTGTTTATGTAAATATTATGCACTAATAAACATGTTGACACATAATTTAACACAAACCAAGTAAGTTCACAAAACACATCTCACAAATTATGTCACTTTCACACACTTACCTAAAACCAGAAAATGTAGTCCACGTTCGATGCACTGTAGTAAGCAAGCCGGAGTAAGCACTGAGCAGCCTAGCCTCAAACAACCTTATATAATAACAACATAACAATTGCACAAACCTCTTGGATCCGTATTGTATTAACCCAACCCTGACAACATGAACAAGCGAGAACCAACTCTATAACAATACGCAAAAAGTAGAATTTAAATTGCCGAAATTTACCCTGAACTAAAACCTGCTGTGCGGTTTTGGTCAATGTTATGTAATAAGTGATTTTATGCTTTGTTTAGCTGTAATAAAGTCAGTTTTCGAATGTTGTGGAGTGATATCGTAGGACCTTCGAGTTTGAATGAAGTTAGCGCAACGCAGTTTGGGATATCCCAGCGAACAACTTGCGTGTTCGATGATATGGTATGGAGGCGGCTTTTTTCAAATTGTTTTATTTATACACAATTAGTTAAAGCTTTGCAAAATTTATTCGGTTCAGGTTTAGGAACAACTAGCGACCCGCCCCGGCTACGCACGGGTAGTTCAAGTAATTTACACAAAACCTTTACAAATTATACATATAAAGTAAACCTTCCTCTTGAATCAGTGGCGAGCAGTCGTGTTGGAGGCCAAGACACACTTTGGGTCGCTGCGCCGGAGGTCAGGAGTAAGTAAGTTCCTCTTGAATCACTCTCTATTTAAAAAACCGCATCAAGATCCGTTGCGTAGTTTTAAAGATCTAAGCATACATAGGGACAGACGGACAGACAGCGGATAGCGACTTTGTTTTATACTATTTCGTGATAAAACAAATCAATTGACACTTCATTTTACCAGCATCAGCTGTATTTGTTTCGAACTTTCGACGCTAGAGGATAATACAGATATGTATACAAACATGCGAACGCATTTGGATGTGTTGTCGTCGGGTTAAAAATTAGAAATCCAATCGCATTTTTAGTTATTTTAGTTGTTCGTCATTACAATCGTCGACCACACTATTTTTAATTTAACTGACTATTCGTTAACCTTACTTCAAAAACAATGCACCAAACAATTAATTACTTATCGACCAATGGCCAATGAAGAGTTACATAATAGGTACATACTGTATGTACATTGTACAAACAGTATGTACAACTCCCAACAGCTTTTACAAATGTAGTTAATACCGTTAAATACAAATTACATAGATTAGATTAGATTAGATGATTTATTTCATGAAAGACAATTTACATAATAAGTTTGCATTTAATGTCAAAAATATAAGAATTTCTATCATGATCGTCAAAATAAAAATAAAAATGACAATAATAACAATACTAATGAAAATAAAATTATAGCTCCAATAAGGATTTTCAACACAATTACAATAAGAGTAAGTAGATAAATACTTACAAATCCAAAATATAAGTAAATTTACTATGTCAAAACTTACACTAAAACAATAAAAACACAACACACAACAACAACAACAGTAGAAACAATAAATAAAAAGTCAATTTATTCCAAATGGGAACAGTGGTTACACTGTCATATTAATGGAGTAGGTATAAAATAATACAAATAATATCTCCCAATAAGAATCGTCAACACACAATAATATAAAAAATCCTCCAATAAGGATCGTCTTTATGATAAAGAATACAATGTCAATATAGAAAACAATAATAATTAAACAATTTCTGAATCAAAATGTCATTTCCATGAACTCATTTACTGAGTACAGAGGGTTTTCCAACAAAAGATTTCTCAATTTACGCCTGAATATTTCGTCGCATTGCTCGTTTCTTATCTCGGCAGGTAGGTGCTCGAAATAAGTAGGTCCGATGATTCGTGGGTTCTTTTTTGAAAGCACCAAGCGACGAGGAACTGTTCTAAGACGACCTGTGTTACGCAGTTGTTTTCCCGGACAATTTACACGAGAAAATTGAGCAATATTGTTTCTCACGTATATTATTAAGTCAAACAGGTGTTGTGAGTAGTGAGTCATAATGCGTTCCGAAATAAAAAGTTCTTTACATGGGTGCCTATGTTTTACTCCAGCAAGTGTACGAATTGCTCTCTTTTGAACCATTAGGACTCTTCTGGCATCAGTGGAGTTACCCCAAATGAGCGTGCCGTACGACATAATGGAATGGAAGTGAGCAAAGTACACCTGTTTTAGAGCTTCCTTCGAGATAAGTGGCTTCATCTTTCGCAACGCAAAGACTGCACTACCCAACCTGTCACAGACACTGTCAACATGGTGCTTCCAGTTAAGGTTACAGTCGACTATAAACCCAAGGAACCTACTCTCATTGCACACTGGCATCGGACTGCTGGCCATGCATGGTGGCAGTGGAATCTCCCGACCATAGGTATTGTATATAATAATGTATGACATCTATGACAATGTATGAACAATACGAGTAAAGAATATGAATATATTAAACAAAAGTAGTCTCCCTTGATGCAAGCTCAAATGGTCCAATGATCCGGATTTACAATAATCCATGTACAGTACAATTATTGTTTTAGGGCTTTAGTGTATACAGAGCTTGTGGGTGACCAATAATTTTGTTCTGCGCATTTGCATCTAAATTTAATTAATAATCACGTTTATTAATTCACCCATATTCTAATAGGTATTAGGTTTTATTTTATGACCGAATGCTTGTTTTGGGTAATACAAATAATGTTTATTGACGATGTGAAATTTAATTATGACAGGCAAACATTGTGTTGTATGTTGCTCAACATTACCTACATCGGAGATTTTATTTTGTTCCATATGTGGTTTTAGAACCTAGTATGTCTAAAAAAACATAAATTTACGTAGCCATGAAAGTCTAAAAAACATGTAGGTAGGTACCTACATAGCATAGCATGATTCCTACATTGTAATTCCCAAAATAATTTGCTTTCGTTTATCACAGTGGCATTCCACGAGATTGTCCCCAACGAAATGCTTTTGCCTTGTAGTTGTATGACAGCGAATTCAATCAAATCCGTAAAGCTCGAGAATATACTGCCAATTTGTTAGCAAAGTCATGAAATATTACTAGACCCAATATCATTTTCTCAGCCTTTTCAGAACTATTAGAAGAACGGCGTTTCGTAAGAGATATTCTCGTGGAATGCACACATAATAGGGTATTTGACTGTATTTAAAATAAATTATTTTCCACCATGCATGAAATAAAGCACCAGAAGAATAATCGAGAAACGTAGACAGCAGTTATTTTTAGATACAATATCTATTTTAATACTCGTATAAAACAATAAAGAGTAGGTAATTTGATTGTGACGTCACATGCTAGTGTTTCATATAAATTCCATAGAAGCTAAATCGTTTTGACAATACGAAAAAAGAAACTGATTTGACTAGTAGTCAAATACCCTATTGTTTTTAATAATTATGTAATAGCAAGTCAGTAACACATTGGTAACCTAATTTTAACGAGATTCAATCAACCTAAAAGTCAATTTATAGATTTCTTTTATTTTAAAACTCGTCTATATCTAATCTTAACCGCGGGTTAATAATGTTAAAAATATGGCTATTCAACATTTTGATCTCAATCAAAAAATATGCAGAAAATATTTTTTCAGTAGTATAAATTATGTCCTAAAACAGACATTAACACCTTTCTAGACAATATTTAACATAAGGACTACAAAAAAATCATCGCAGGCTATTTTGCTCAGATTGCAATATTTTTTCCGTCTTCGAAGAATGTCCCTTATACGTTTTTTCCTCATAAGAAGTGGACTCCACACTCGCCGCCGTTCCCCAACTTTCGTAATTCATTCTCAGATCTGATCGGCGAGGTCCTTCGTGTGTCGAAAGGGTTAGATCCGTCACTGAATCACACGCTGCATGTACTGTTTTAACTGATTATTGCTAGCCCTTAATGTCTTTGCAATAACTTTCAAAATTGTCGGTTATAGTATGAATTATCGCAGATGATTTTTTCGGGCTCGGGCCCTAATCTGTTAAACAAAAGGTATTGTTTTCTGTAGCCGCCGTGCAGGTCTCGACGACAAATAAAAATACTTCGATTTGAAGTAAACTTATAATTAATAGGTGCTGGTTACTTTACAAGGTACAGTTGACGTAAACGGTTAAAAGTGTAGAAGTGGTGGTAATAGTATGGAGGCTGATGCGAGAGTGATTTAGCTAATTTTGAATGGTAAAAAGGTAGTCTAAATTTAGGTGCCTCTAATTGGCCGCGATACAGGTTATGTGCAGCGCTCCTATTGGTGCATTTAAATAAGCCTCCGCATAGTAAGCGAGCCTGACGGCTGCGTTTTGCTACTGCCTTATACAAATAAAAGGTTGCGTTCGCAACATTTTCTTTATGCAGTGGTTACACTGCTTACTGCTAACCCCGACATAAGCAACGGGAACAAGTCCGTTTAAAAAGCAAATTTACCATTAATATGGTTCAAATTAGCATCTAATTCGGAGATAACACGTTTTGTTATCTCCAAAGAAAAACCCACCCTGATTGTTTTCTGAATGAGCTGTCACATAAATTTGAACCTTATTACTATCGCGATAGTTGCTTTTTAAACGACATGGCTGCTTTGTACGTGCTGAAGACCGCTCTTAAAAGAAACAAAGGCTTTTGTTTAACAGATTAGGGCCCGAACCCGAAAAAAATCATCTCAGAAAATTCATACTATAACAGTGATGATGATATTATGATACAGTTGCCGTCAGATATATGGGAGCGGCCAAGGTGCTCACAAATATCTGAACACGCCTCTATTGCCAAGGCGTTAGAGTGCATGTACAGATATTTTTGAGCACCTCGGCCGCTCCGATATATCTGATGGCGACAACCTAATGGTGCAGGTGAAATTAGCTGAATTGACGTCAGTAGGTACTCGTAACGTCTTTGACCTCTTTGCACATACATAAAGACGATTAAACTTCTCAAAATGTATTTATGTATAACTTTAGATATAGACATAGAGCTTGAAACTTAACACTATTTAGGCACTATTTGAGTATTAGATGTATTCGGCAGATGTAGTATGTAGTCTTTACAAAATTATTCAATGTCATATAAGGTCACTGAGGATCCGGGCCAAAGTTGACCGTTTCGGCAACCCGGAGTTCATTGATCTTGATCATCATCATGGCTCATGCTTTGCAAAACAAAGCTGACCGATAAACACAGAAAAGCATAAAGCATTATGTAATTTACTAGTCTAATGAACTTAAAAGCGGAAGAGAAAATGATACCTTATTTTAATTAGGATAAAGTTTCATTTAGAGTGGCAGAATGAGGACTTTCTAGTAGTAAAGAAGGGGGATAACTTTGAAACCGGATATTGACGAAAATAGTGCGAATGTAAAGATTTGATACTTACAGGTCAATCCAAACGTATAATACTGATATCAGAATGGCATGTAAATTATGCATCATGCGTGCATTTTGGTCGTACCTGTACATGTATTAGCATGACACTATAACTACATAACATTATTCAAATATAGGGAGCGTGTATGAACTAGGGGGCAGCAGGCCGTCAGATTTTTGGCGCGAGGCCTAAATGTGAAGTTTATGCTTCCGATGTAGCCCACAAGATGGCAGAACCTACTATGCACATACATACGAGAACGGTAGATAGCAGCACTTGCTTTGACAATGTATATGTTTATGTTTCCGGTTCAAGCCGCAAGATGGCCAACGGGCACGGTCCCTATAATAGGTCAGTTTCCAAATGTTGAATTTTATAACTAAATAATAGTAAATTCGATTCCTTACATAAACGCAATATTTCAGCGACAAAATCGCAATTTCCTTGTATTCCACGGCTTCTAAGCAATAGCGACGTTACATGCTGACGTCACGATGTAATGCCAATTTGTTAGAACTTTAGACGCGTTTCGTCAGTAAAGTGCGGGTGCCAGACTTTGACCATCATTTGTGACTTTTGCATTGCTTTAAGACAATGGGTCCCATACAGACATTTGATCCTCAAAACAAACCTGATCGACTGCTACCATTAATAAAAAATTGTGGAATACCCTATCCTGATGTCAGTGTACGTTCGAATTGGCCTGTTAGTTTGATGTTTTGATTAGACTTCGTTTAATTTAAGTATCCGCAGACTAATTCATTGACCTTTCGTACATACATATATCATAGAGTAACTTATACTAGAGCGGTACTGTCATAGTAAATTTTGTAACCACAGTAAATTCACTGCCATCTATCGACACACTTTAAAACTAAAAATGTGAATTTATAAAAATACGATAAAATGTATTTAAATATGGATAAATGTTTTTTTTTAATTTGCATTAATTATTTTTATGATTTTGACCCATGTTTTTTCACTGATATGCGTTAAAATTGTTAAATAACAAACGAAACCGTCAACGCCATCTATACGACAGTAGGCCAAAGCTAGTAGCGCCCTCTGATCGAGCATCAAATTTTCTTGATTTTCGAGGCACGTTTTTTTCTTAGACTGTATCCATCTATTACGGAGTTATATCTATCTTTGCGTATATGAACAGACAGCGGATTTTGTCACGAATATTTTGCCATAGAACTGATTGCTAAAATAGCTATTAAACCAACGTACTTACCTACATGAATAAATAAAATAAATATAAAATGTTATTTCCACCCGTTCCACCCTGTCACCGGCCCAGAAAATGAAGTTAAATATTTTGCCTTCATTTGTATGTTTGGGACAATTTTAGCTAAAAAAATATGACTGAAGTAATTCTATAAGATTAATGTTTTTGCCAATTTCATCTAGGGTTACTAAACAGTCAATAAGTAGGTATAGTTATTTACTTATTAATATTATTATTCAATTCTCGCGATAATTTCAGCCGGATAACATTAACTTTGTTGCATATAGTTAACAAGTTTTGATTTTAGACAATCGGTAAAAGCTACTTCAAAAGGAAGATAACTTACAAAGTGTCAAAACCAAGTATCTTGAATATGTAACATTTAGACGCGGAACAGATTAGTCACAATTGTCACAAAGCGGTTCGTCAGCTAGTTTCATTTAAATGTCCATAAATGTTTTAACAAGAGATAAATGTGACATTTTGTGACGTATGTATAATAATATGGTTCCGATTTCCGCACTTCATACCTACATTTCTTACTTGCTTTTTGCAAGTATATACATTTTCACCTCAGCAGCTCGAACAAGCCTACTTTCGTCACTCCCTGGAGTGAGGAAAGTGCGACTTTCCTCACTCCAGGGAGTGAAACAATGTAGCTTTTTAATTTAGTGATGAACTTCATACTACGGTACGGTGCGGTGCGGTGAGGTGCGGTGCGGTGCGGTGCGGTACGGTGCGGTACGGTGCGGTACGGTCCGGTCCGGTACGGTCCGGTACGGTCCGGTACGGTCCGGTCCGGTCTCGTCTCGTATCGTATCGTATCGTACATATTATAATACTTTTTTTTCTGTTTATTCTGTGTAATTCGAAATACAATGACAATGCAATATTGAATAAATGACTAAATGACTACATTTTAACCTTTAATATGTTCTCACTACTGAGGTGAAAAATTATGTGTGCAACACGAGAGCAAAGTTATTTTACATCTCGTGTTTTTGAGTCTTCGCTTCGCTCGTGATTCAATTATAGAATCTTTCGCTTTCTCGGGACTCAAAATAAACACTCGCAAGAAAAACCAACTTTCCTCTCTTGTTGCACAAATAACTATTGCCATTTGCGTTTAGCGCCAAATGTATGAACTAGGTACTAATAAACACTAATCAATGTAGAGACATGCCACACCTACCCCGCAGTCATACTTACTTATTATGTACTTATTCGCAATTTTCGAACCCCAAATCTGCTAGTCAAATGTGGTATTTTCTATAAAAAGGGACCTTATTGTCGATGGCGTTTTCGTCATTATAAACGATGCTCCGATATAAATACAATGCCGCGCGACGCTGTGCGGCGTAAGCGCCATCGACAATAAGGTCCCTTTTTATGAAATACCACAAATAGTGATAATTTTAAATCATAATAGTGGTACAAACGTTACCGTACAATACGTTAGTAAACTGTGATATAAAAATAATGGAAACTTGAGAAAAATACTCCATCTATTTAAGAATTGTTGTACCAAAAAACTTATGCTTTGCGCACTTATCTACTGGGAAACCTCACTTTTCAGAATATAATATATATTAAAATCAAAACAAAAATATGCAATGGGTTTGACAATGACGACAGTATACGATTGCGTAATTTTACCGGTTAACCCCGGGTTAGTGGGCTGGTGCAAGTGGCGTTTATTGGGTTAACATGAACACTAAACGACTATCTAATATCAGTTATTTTGCATTTGCAAATACATATCCTTTTTCAAATATCTACAGGACGACTGTAGAGCTTAAATATGTGGTCAGCCGTAAAAGACGCCTTAGATTGATAAAATATATTTCTTTAAATAACATGTCATGATATTTCATGCTAACTGAAAAGACAAATATTGTACCGGAAATGTGAGTCCCCAAAATCTCGAAAGTACCGGGATTTTCATGTCGAAATCCCGGTTCTTTGCTTGGCTCTAAATCCCGGGAGCGAACCCTAGTTTGTACCTAAAACGTTTACAGGGTTAAGAGGGGGCGTAAACCCAGTACATTAGAAAGAAGCAACCATGTTTTTTGTTTCTTTCTAATGTACTGGGTTTGGTCCAAAAACGCACGTTTCGGTCTTAGAGAGGTAGAAGCTCTTTTTTTCTATTCTCCCCAGGGACCGGCCCGCTATCCCTTATCGGGGTTTTATAAGGGTATTGCATAAGGCTTAACTCACCATACCCTTTGCCAGACGAAACCCTTTGTTTTGGTTTTAAAAACCCTTATATAAAGCTACCACATTTGAGTAATCGGTAGCCCAAATACCCTTACAAAACCCTTATCATCCGCTCACCAACACCTTGCATATTGCTTATAAGGGTTAGCCTTATAAAGGGCTTCCCTTTTAGCATATAAGCGTGCTAATTTAAGTCGTCTACCTTGTTCATAAAGCACACATTACTTCGAATCCGAGCGATCGTCAGCGGCGACAGCGGCGTTCTTTGACTAGGCACGTATTTTCTTTCCTTTTCATACACTACCGTAGATATATACTAATCCTGTCTCTTTCACGCAGAGGGAAACCTTTATAAAAAGCGCTTAAAGATAAGGGTAACCCTTATTAAGAGCTAGCCTTATTTTTGGTTAGCTTTTCGGTAAGGGTTAGTCAAAGGTAAGGGTATGAATAGGCTTGCAGTTCAAAAGGGAAAGTCTTTCAATGTGTTAGCCGTGTTTAAGTGTCACCCATTGAAAGGGTTTTATCGCGGAAAGGGATTTCTCCCTTGCAATTATAGTCTAATTTCATATTAATATTTCATTATATTTTTATTTATTTCATTTTCCCTTGCATATATTTATTTCATTATCCCATGATTATAATATGTAAAAATTCAATATAATATAAACTATAATTTTACATTAGCCCTCTCTTAATCGACAATCCATACCTTATTGCAATACAGGTTAGTTCGTATCATAGCGATTAGTGAAGTTGAAACTACGTATGTAGTTTATAAACAACATTCGGTAAAAACAAAAGTGAGTCGGAAGTGTTTAATAGTGTTTTCGTCAGCGCACAGTGAGCATTGCTGGAGTGTTTAAAAGTGTGTTAAAATTGTTTAGTGACGCTATGAGGTTAACCCATGACGCTTAAAGGTGACATTTGGAACTGCAATACTGTTGCGATGTCGTTTTTTTGTACCACATCGGTGGCAAACAATAGACCTAGGCCTTCATTTGATATGGTCACTTCAACTTTTAAAAAGTTTGAACTCGACAAATAATGGAATTTGTATGCAACATTGCAGTCCTGAAATTGAGACTGCAATATTTTTAACTTTTTAATTTTTTGACTGACCATAAGCTACACTTCGCGACCTATTTTTTAACCAGCAACGTCCACGTTGCCGTCCATTTTTGAGAAAAGGTTATATTCAGTTTTTTAATACAGTTGCTCAAAAAGTGCTACTTTACGTAACTGTTTAGCGTGCGGAAAGTTGGTTTTCGCGAACTAGTGCTTTTTACTTTTCCAATTTTTTAACATTTCCAAAGGTAACATTCGATATTGTTTTTATTCCTTACTTGTTGTTTTATTTTATTTTCTCGCAACTGTATTAAAAAACGTCGCTCGATACACGTGCTTTCCGCACTAGCATCAAAATGTACTATTTTGATATGATGCAACATATTCATGTTATAGCTAGATGAAGCTGGGAAGAACAAGGGTTTTCCCCATACGATTTCTGTCAGTACTATTACGTACTGTTATATTGAACTTCAACAAGTTAATACATGAATATGGTGAGTCTTATCAAACATATGTATATAACCTTTTTTGTGTAAAATTTGTTACGGATTATTTCTTACCCGGACACTTTTTCCTACCTCTAATACTTTTCTCAAAATTAAAAAGAAACCGTCAACCGGGACATTTCATGCTAAAAGGGGGGATTGCGTCAGGAGGAGGTACGGGGACGCTAGTGTGCGTAAAGCACCATACCCAAAGGTACTACATTCATTTCATGTTGGTTATAATTTGTTTGTCTTCCCCATACATAAGAACATAACTTGACCGAATGAACAGTGTTGCCAACTTGGCATAATTGGTGCCAGATATGGCATAATTTCACACTCTCTTGAATCGAAAATTTCCATTTAGCATCTGGCATCTTTTTTAGCATAATTTAGTGAATTAAGTGATAATGTCCCTAATCCAAGTTTGAAACCTACTTGGCAGTGATAGACAATCCATGGCACAACCGTCAAAGGAAACTTTATACATACGAGGAATTATAATAAGCCGTAACAGACTACCGCACCGCACCGCGACCTTTTTTTCATACGCGTTACCAATTAAATTGTCAATTAGATTGTGCGAAAAATACCCAATAATCTTTTTGTGTTATCTATGGTATAGTCAATGTCAATGTCATGTCATATGTCATCATGAAGTTATTAAAATCTAAATCCGTGTATGTCATAATGGCCGGTTTTTAGTTACCTATAATATTTTAGCATCTTTTTTAGCACATTTCAAAATTATTTAGCATATTTCTGGCATAATTTAGACATAAGTCTGGCATTTTTTTAAATTCCGTGTTGGCAACACTGCGAATGAAATCTAACTGCGCCAACACGAATCAGTCAAAAATACCGAAAACAGTGTTTGACTCAAGAATTTTCTATCCACAAAAAATCTTTTTAGAAAATTGTGGGTCTGTGTGTCATTTCTATCGAATATTTATTTCTATATCAGGAATTTAAAAAAGCAATTGTGTCTTTTATGCCAAGATTTAATTATGTATGTACCTATTTATTTGTAAATATTGTGGCTTTTTAATACTGAGAACAATAAAATGAAAATGGATACAGAAAGAGTTGGTAAACGAATCTGCTGGATTACTGGAAACATTATGTTTTTGACGGTAAGTTACACTAAGTACTTGACACTTTAATTTTATAGTTAGATGACATTAAGGTGGCAAGTTCAGGAAACAGTTTTTGAAAAATCGTAGGTAGTTACCGCTTTTTTTAGATCAGATTACGGTTGCCAAATATTTATCCCCTAGTTTTAAAGGGTTGGAGGGTAAATGTACTAAGTTTTAGATTTTTTTGTTGTTACTGTACTAATAAGTATTAGTGCTTACGTACAACATTTCAGCTTTCTAGGAGTTCTGGAAGTAAGAACTCTAAGAATTTAGATGACCATCAGTGAATCAGTGACGAAGGGACTTTTAGATATCAACAAAATCTAAAGTATAATAGCTATACAGTTGAAACTTTATGTTTTAAATAAATAGTCCGCTATTGACATCATACCTATACCGAGAATTTTGTTTATCTTGTATAATCCAAATCCAAGTTAAGAGAGTTCATAAAAAACGACGAACGAAGGACTTCGAGAAAAGGTAGGTAGCCCTTGGCCCCAGATTTGTGTAACTACCCGACGAAAAGCCTATGAAAAAATTGGGGTAGTTATCACAAATTCAAAACACCCACCGCATGTAGAACAACCACACACCAACCCATATAAAAATTTCAATTTTAATTTAATATGCAGTGACGTAGTGTGAACTGATCTAGTCGTGGGCGAAACCACATCTGCGAGGCCCTTTTAATGAGGCCCCCTAAGTGCGAGGCCGTGGGCGAGGGCCCTGTGGCGTCCCCACTAGCTGCCACTGTCGACGTCATCTAACAGATGGCGTTAGGGAGCTAGAACGCAATTAGCTAGAAACCTACATCGCGCTTACGAAGTTTCAAATGTCACTTACTATATATACTCCTTCTGACTAACTCTCAGTGGACTTCGGTCCCCAGGCATAACACCCGCCTGGAGAGAGTACTCTCTAGTGGCCCTCTCTCTACACCTACCACATTGGTGACCTTCCGACATTGGACAGCTATGAAGACCTCAAGATCCTGATGACGCCGCCTCGCAGCAAAAACAGTTTCCTCTCTGTGTGCCACCTTGCATGCCTCTGTACAGTTCTGTACATATGTATTATATCCTGTAAATAAAATATTCATGCCTGGCACTCAACCTCTCTCACTCTCTCTCTCTCCGTTCGCCGCTCTGGCTCTGAGCAACTGCGCTCGTCACACTGGCTCTGAGCAGCTCCGCTCGCCTGTGACTCTGAGCATCTTCGCTCGCCACACTGGCTCGAGCACACACCTGGTTTCGCTGCATGCTTCATACGTCGTCGCTGACCCCTCCGCTCAAAGGGGGGCTGATGTGGCGTCCCCACTAGCTGCCACTGTCGACGTCATCTAACAGATGGCGTTAGGGAGCTAGAACGCAATTAGCTAGAAACCTATTTCGCGCTTACGAAGTTTCAAATGTCACTTACTATATATACTCCTTCTGACTAACTCTCAGTGGACTTCGGTCCCCAGGCATAACACCCGCCTGGAGAGAGTACTCTCTAGTGGCCCTCTCTCTACACCTACCACAGCCCCATTCGCCCACGCCTAGCTACGCCACTGTTAATACAATGTATAACTCGTATTGACATATCATGATATCATTCCAGATCTTCTGCGTTACAATGTTGGTACTACCGAGCACTGGTCAGTCCAATAGTTATGATGCTCATATTCACGATTACTCAGTTGACAACGAAATGTTCGAAAAATGTACGCAAAAAAACTTTACTGAGTATTGCAACCAAATAGGGAATTGCCCCGTCGGTACGCACGTCATGTGCATGTACTTCAAAACGGTAAGCAGATAATAAAATTGATTGTAAGTATATAAATAATATGTATCAATATATCGTTGACGGTAAGATTCTTTTTTCAAACATGCGTGGAAATATAGGGAGCGTGCATGAACCATAGGTGGCAGCAGGAGCCGTCAGATCTGAGCGCGAGGCGTAAATGTGAAGTTTATGCTTCCGATGTAGCCCACGAGATGGCAGAACCTACTATGAAAACGAAAACGTACGAGAACGGTAGATGGGAGCACTTGCTTTGGCAATGATGACAAGATGGCAGACCCTTCAACGAGCACTACCTAATGTCCCTATTGTAGGCTGCGAAGCGTGCCGGCCATTACATAGACATAGTATATATAAGTAGTTATAGACATGAAACCGAACGACCAGGGGTAAGAGAAAGACATATTCATGTATGGCAACATAATCCTTTTTCTCTTTCACTTGTAAATTTCGGTATTTCGCCATCGCCTCCTTGCTATAATGCCATAACCCGACCATGAAAAAATGCCCGGTCGGTGATAAAGACAAAGCATGGCGCTATTTTCTCTTTCCTCTTATAGGAATCGCAATAAGACTATCTTTCTCTATCAAAGATTGTCAGGCCCTTGGCGCCGGCTAATGAATGCTTGAGGTGCGGGGGTAGAGGGGTAATGAAGATGAAACACAAGCGTACTTTATAATGGTCCGTTTACTACTGGCTTATACATTTTACCCCCTTATTCATACTAATAATCGTTTGTCCCTTTCCGACGTATTGGTATGATGGAAAGGGACAAATGATTATTAGCGGCTTGTCAACTTTAGTAGACGTTTATGAATAAGGGGTTTTTTTCTGTCTCCTCTCTTTACCGCTACATACTCACTATGTTAGTGGTGTAGTTATAGCATAGCTATGCTATACATGCACGTATACATTAAAAAAAAAAAATCTTTATTTATCAATTAAAACAACACAACAACAGGCACATTGTAGTGAACCCCGCACTAGGCATGGCCTGTATCGCAGGGTTCAAGGTCATTACAGTTATGCCTAGACCGGCAACTGAACTTGAAGGACAATATTGGTTTTTGATTGTATTTCCACGCATTTTTTGAGAAAAACAATACTACATGCACATAAATATGTACTTCTAATACTTCGGCGGGGATAGTATTTGCCAGTTTAGTGTTAATAAAATGGCCTCACTACCACTTGACCCTCAGATATGCAAGTCGCAGCCATCTTTATAAATTAGCCAGCAAATTAGACGCCTAGCCCGTTTATTAAACGCCGGCATCTAATTTGATGCCTAAAGCTATAGTTAAAAATTAAAGAAATAAAATAAAGTAAGAATATTTTAATAACAAAACTTCCGTGAGACACACATATTAAATATATTAATAACGGGTCACTACGTAAATATATTAATAACGGGTTTATTAGAAAACAAATATAAATATTAAAAATACAAATGTTTATTATTTATTATAGTTTTTTTATTGTTGTTAATGTTGTGTAATAATCGTGTCATCTGTTTCAGGGGATGATAATGGGTCCTCAATGTGAACAAGGAAACATGTTAAGAATGGATCAAAGCCTAAAACATACTATAATACAAGAAATAAAAAAGTAAGTTTCAATAACAAATAAAAAATAAACCGGCCAAGTGCGAGTCGGACTCGCGCACCGAGGGTTCCGTACTTTTTAGTATTTGTTGTTAAACTTAAAGCGGCAACAGAAATACATCATCTGTGAAAATTTCAACTGTCTATATAGCTATCACGGTTCATGAGATACAGCCTGGTGACAGACTGCCAGACGGACAGACGGACAGCGGAGTAATAGGGGCCCGTTTTTACCATTTCGGTACGGAACCCAAAAAAAGGCCAAACCCTCTCTCCGCTGATGTCTTCCGATAAGGAGGATAGCTATTAAAATATCGGAAAAATCACATGAAATGGTTTCTCATGTGTGCGGATTTACAAAATTATTTTTTTTATAATCCAATATAGCGGAGGTCATCTACTTTTTCGTTCAATCACAATGGGTATCGTTTGGGGCCCTATTGATTTTCCGAGAAAAAATACGCCGATTTTTGTTTCGCCGACAACGATTCGCCGACGGGTTCTTTGGCCAAATAACGATTGGCAGAATCTCATTACGCATAATAGTCGTTGGCAAGAGTATTCAATAAGCAGAGCATTGATACGCATAAATATTTACTACTCGTAAAATAATCATTTAGAAACTGTCACATGCAATTACCCGAGAAAACATTGGTCAAAACACAATTGGTCGAATGTTCATTTGGCATTAATATTGATTAGCAGGACTTCTCTCAGCGATTACTCCGACACCCATGGTCCGATTTGAGTACTTAATTTCTTTTTTTTGTTTGAAACTACCTCCGAGGTGTTCCCATAATTGATTCTGCGAGGTTCTGATCTGATGATAGAATCCATAAAAAATTGAGGGAACTCAATTTTTAAAGGCACGTGTATGGTGATTTCGATGTTTTCTAAAGTAACTCAAGCATTTCCTCCCGAAAATCACCAATTTGATGCAGTGCAACTGTAGCCTTACCACGAGTTTGAGACTACATATTCGCTAACGTCTTCGTAACTTACTTTTTGTACATATACTTAACTCATATACATACTTAAAAAAGATAATATTTTATTTCATCCGTTTTGAAGTCGGTTTTCTTTTTTTTTGTAAAAAAAATATTTCGAAAATAACGATGTGTAAAATGTGAAACGTTATTCGACTAAACATTGCTTAAACGAAAAGATTAGTCTGCTAAATGAAAATCTTCCAATAATAGTTCTGCTAATTTACACAGAAGCGAACTGAACTGTATGTGAACATCTACAAATAAATCACTCTGCGATTCGATGTTCGGCGAATCGTTGTCTGCGAATCGATAATCTGCAAAAAAAATCTCGGAGAATCATTAGGTACCTGTATCGTTTTCTATGTTGTAGGCGGCTTGGGCACCATTAATTTATTACGTGACGTAAGACGATTTTTGCCAGTTTTTGTCCCCTTCCCACTTCCCACCCCTATGTAAGGAAAAATAAAAATAGGCCGATGAATGGCGCCTTGTAGGACACATGTGAAGTGCACTACAGTGGTTCAGGTAGGCCCCATCTAACCTGTCAGGATAGGAATAGAATGCGCTCCCGCCATATGTATTTCCTGAGAAATATGACCTCAGTCTGTTTAAAGCAAGAGTGAATAGGCTATTACTGAACCGGTGAACTCCAGCTTAGGCCCTGTCTTCACTTTCCATCAGGTGTGACTAGGCCCAATCGCCGATCAGTATATAATAAAAAAAATACTTAAAATCAGTTACTGAAATGCCTCTTACATTCCAGCATGAGAGATGAGGTTTCTGCTGGAAAAGGTCTGGGAAAAGATGGTGTTGTACTTCCTAGGGCATACCACTTAAAGAAGAGATTGGTAAGACATACACTTTTTTATCATACTTGGTGGTAAGCTCAAAAAGACTTGTGTTGTGGATACTAGCGACGATATACTTACGACGGGGTACTTTGATAAATCTTAGGGTTTAACACCATTTTTGGACGATCCAAATATACGTAAAAATTTGAATTTAAAATATAAAATTCGTTTCTTTTTCTTTTCACAACCTGCCAAATATTGCCGAAAAAAAAAACCGGCGTTACTGAAACCACAACAGCACAACACTTTTATCTTCATAATTATGGCAATCGCACCTTGGACACCTGTTTTTAACTTCTTACGTATTAAACAAACTTCTATATTTTATTTGTAATTATGTATTTTGTATACATACAAAAATGGCAAGGATCATGTAAAAAATATTAGTCTGAATCTAAATATTCATTGTCTTTTATGATGGTTATGGCCCCAGTTACGTTGGTTCGTGTTCATAGCCCTGAGGTCTGGTAATGTTGATCACTTTTGTTTCATATGAGGTCTCTCTAGCGGCCCCCTATTTAGCTTTTAACGGCCTCCTTGCTTAGTTGTTCAAATCCTGGTAAGGGCATTTATTTGCTTCTGGCCTGAGGGCTGCCACACCGAATACGGCGCTATATGTATCGCACCTGCATGTTTCCGCCACGGCAGGAGATGTGGTGGAATATGTAGATGAAATATGTAGGTGGAAGAAGATCCGTTACGAGCTGAATGTATTCCAGCTGCGATCGCGCCATTACATGCACTTCAGCCCGTTCGTGGTGCGCGGCCGCAGCTGGAAACCATCGCGAGCGCGGAAGGGTGTGATATTTCGGCGGTTTCGTGGGAGCCGAATACTGCACCGGAACAGCTGACGCAACAGAAAAATGCGTCACCAAAATGATTTTTTGATTTTAAGAACAAACTATAACAAACCCATGGCCTCTTGGCCAGGTGCCCATCTCGCAGGCAGCATTCCCGCGCTGTATTGCGATAATTGTTCCTGCGTTGATGTTTACTATGTAACTATATGTATTATGTATGTTTATATGATATAGGTATATCCTCGTCTAGTACCCATAACACAAGCCTCTGAGCTTACCATGGGACTAGGTTGATCTGTGTAGAATTGTCCTATAATATTCATTCATTTACCTACGTCTATTTCAATTTGTGATTGTTGTTTCAGTAGCAGTGGGACTACGAGTTAGCATTTTTTGCACAGGTTTGGGCGAACCAGTGCCAACATGCTCTTGATTTCTGCAGATCTACTAGTGAGTACCATAAAACTATCCAACAATCCAAAATCACAAACTACGAGTGGATAGATGAAGTTCTACAGAAAAATATTTTCATAAGTAGAAGAACAAAACGACTAACAGTGGCAGTGGGACTACGAATTAGGATTATTTGCACAGTTTTCTCGATTTCTGCAGAGCCAAGCGGTCCCTTCATTAACTTTCGGTGGTTTGTCCCTGATAATGATTAAGTAGTAGCATAGAGTAACTTATACTAGAGCGGTACTGTCATAGTAAATTTTGTAACCCCAGTAAATTCACTGCCATCTGTCGACACACTTTAAAACTAAAAATAAATATTTATAAAAATACGATAAAATGTATTTAAATATGAATAAATAATTTTTTTTATTTGAATTAATTATTTTTATGATTTTGACCCATGTTCTTTCACTGATATGCGTTACAATTATAAATAACAAACGAAACCGTCAACGCCCTCTATACGAGTGTAGGCCAAAACTAGTGGCGCCCTCTGATCGAGAATCAAATTTTCGTGAATTTCGAGGCACGTTTTTTCCTTAGACTGTATCCATCTATTACGGAGTTATATCTATCTTTGGTAGTAGTAGTAGTAGTAAGTATTTATTTGCAAAGAATAAGTAGGTACAGTCGCCATCAGATATATCGGAGCGGTCAACGTGCTCACAAATATCTGAACACGCCTCTATTGTCAAGGCGCTAGGTGCGTGTTCAGATATTTTTGAGCACCTCGGCCGCTCCGATATATCTGATGGCGACTGTACAATAGTGTCTTAGGTGGTAAGTAAGTGACAATTGGTTACTTATTCTGCTATTCTGCTGTTATTCTGTTGTTTGTTGTGTGTTAATATTATTATTCTACTTAAGATTTATCTATTTTTATTTACAGAGAGATTTGAAAACCCGGAACAGTTTGTTGGGATTGATACATTCACAAATCCAGATTGGAGCTCTACTTCGAGATTACTTCGAGATGAAAGATTAAGACGTGAGAAATAAAAACCCCGTTGTCCATTTTGCAGTTCATTGAAAATTAGGGTTGGCAAAAATACGGACCCTAACGCGTACTACGTAGGCGAAAAACACGCGAACGCGAAGCGAAGCGATGTGGAGTGGGGTGAATCAATCCTTTGATACCTGTAGAAGTGTCCTACGTGGGCGATTTCGTTGCGAAACGAACGCTAACGCCGTGGGCCCGCCGCGCCGCTTCGCTTCGCTTCGCGTTCGCGAGTTGTTCGCTTACGTAAGACGCTTCGTTAAGGAGGATGGGCAGGGCGGATATCTATGTATGGACATTGGTCCATGAACCAATAAGCATAAGCGACATATCATCCATCTCCATTTTTTGTATGGTGAGACTTGTCAAATCCCTGTTTAAAAAAATTGTGACATAAAACATAAGAAAACGAATAAATAATCTTGGCACACGATCGTCGACAAAACCTACATGATCTTCGTCTGCGACACAGGAACTTAATATCAAAAAATAACTATAGTCACATTTTAACTCATACAACTTTTTGCGGAGATAACTTTTTTCACACAAAATTTTGGGACCTCCTGCTACAGTAAAAGTTTTACAACTTATTCTAAGTTACTTGCTAACCTATCTGGTGACATACCGCTTGCCCTTATTGGTCAAATGGACCAATTAGCCCAACCTCCTTTGCCTTAATAACTAGCTATCATAAATTTAAATCCACTGTAGGTATGATGGGATTAAGAAGAAATACCAGCTGAGCCCCTCCTGAGATTTGAATTTCGGTAAATACCTCCGTCCGCCGTCGCCCTGATTTGGGGCATTTTCTATGAAAAGGGACCTTATTGTCGATGGCGCTTACGCCGCACAGCGCCGCGTGGCATTGTATTTATATCGGAGCATCGTTTATAATGGCGTAAGCGCCATTGACAATAAGCTCCCTTTTTATAGAAAATACCACATTTAGTGCTATAAGGATATACTGCAGCTTAGGCGAAAAATCCTGCGTAAAATAAAAATATCAAAAATCGATGTTTCGTTCTCGACATTTTCCTCCTCCAAAACTTAACCAATCGTAACAAAATTTTGGAAACAGAGTGAGAAAGAAATTATCTGTGTCTGACCGTTTTGATTTTTACGTTTTTAATGTAGCCACTTTTGTATGCCAGGCGTCTGTATATACGGCGCATTTATTTGGCAGTTTT
The DNA here is from genome assembly GCF_947568885.1 of Cydia strobilella. Lineage (NCBI taxonomy): Eukaryota > Metazoa > Arthropoda > Insecta > Lepidoptera > Tortricidae > Cydia > Cydia strobilella. The sequence goes on from NC_086060.1 coordinate 9,239,024, forward strand.
TAGGGCTTTTTAAAGTGACCTAGTTCTTACAAAAGCAAAGCGTATGGTAATATTTGAACTCGTATAAAAAAAATCATCTAGAGACAAAATCCATATAGGAAAATGTCGACAATGTTTGTATGGAAAAATTACCAGTTAGATTTTCTCCAGGAGTTGGAATCGATTTTTGGTCAACCTTCTAGTTGGAGGACTTAGGTCTTTCGCCTTCCACTTTTTCGGCAGTCACTTTTTCTAAGCTTTTATCTCCTCAATATTACTTGTGCTCCCAGTGGAATATTACTGTATGAATATTCCTAAGAACACTGCGCGCGCCGCGTAATTAATCTCACTATCAGTAATTTTATCTACAAATAAGTGCTGGAGTAGAAAAAAAAAACTGTATAACCTACTTTTAAAGCCTGACCAGGAATATATGATCACGCGCCATATTATGGAATTTCATTGGGACTAAATTTTTCATACTAAACTGAACTATCACCATATACATGAGAATAACAGCGCCCTCTAGACAATGATCATATATTTCTGTTCGAGCTGTACTAATTATAGTACTAATTTAGTACTAGTATTAGTAGTATTTAGTAGTAGTATTTAGTATTTTTGGTTTGTAGCAGTAATTGTAGTACGTATTAACGTAAGTTGATGAAGGAATTCAGCATTAAAGCAAACGTTACGTAAGCGACTCATAATTACTACACGTCGGTTATTGGTCGATTATCTTGTTTTTATTTTTTCAGAAATGCAGACGAAATGTTTGACGTTACCAAAATTGAAAGAAGCCATTCAATCAATAATGAGTTTATTAAAAGAAGGGGGTAGGTTAAGTACCACAGGAGATATGATTGTGAATTATGCGGGAGGGTAGGTGTCTATTCTATAACGAAGAAAGGTCTAACGCAGCGTACTACGTAGGCGAACAACACGCGAACGCGAAGGGAAGCGATGCGGCGCGGAGTGAATCAATCCTTTGATACCTAAAGAAGTGTCTTACGTGGGCGATCTCGTTGCGAACGCGAACGCCGTGGGCCTGCCGCGCCGCACCGCGCCAATTGTTCGCTTACGTAAGACGCTGCGTAAGGGCGTCTGCGCAGTGCTAGCTGGCGCGGCTGCACGGAGCGGCGCGGACGCGTGTGGCGGATTTTAGGCCTAAAATACACTTGTAAATAAGTTTTTCAACACACTTGCTCAAAACGACGTTTTTATTCCACCGATTTTTGGCTCATAATCATATTAAACATGCGTGCTCTTTCAGTGTATTATTCCACTCGTGCTTTTTGATTATATTATCCGACTGAGTTAAGAAGCTAACTGATTGCTAATAATATGTATGGAAAGGGAGCCTTCTTTAATTGGTCGGACTGGCGGGCACGGGCGCGCCCGACCGCCTGCGCGGTGCGCGGCCCGGCCGGCCCCCCCCGCCGCGCCGCCCGCGGCCGGGGCGAGCGAGGGCCGGCCGGCAGTACGAGTATGACAGATGAAACACACAATACTAACTGTTTTAACTATTAAAATTTGATTAATATGAACGTTTCTTTTTTTTCTCGCAAGTGTGTTGAAAAACGTCGTATGAAACGCGTGTGCATTGGTCATTCATTACACACATCGGCTTTCTTATTGCGCGCTCGCTTACAGCTCGCGCGCACAATATCGCCTCGTGTGTACTGACCAACTTAGCACACTTGTATCATAATGTACTATTACTTACGTAAGTAGGGACAAAGCTATTTGTTAGAATAAGATAATGATATTAATCTTTTATTCTGTAGTATAAATAAAATAAAATAAAATAATCATTTATTGCAGATCATAACAATCCATAGATTTTGTTAGATTGTCTTAAGCTAAGTACCTAATAACTAGTGTTAGTATTTACTAAGTTAACCTACAACTAAAAAATAACTAAACACCATACTGGTCAACATACAGGTCGCCCAGTTAAAACCACCAGGTGCCTCCATATTCGACAGTCGTATCTATCGAATAATACTTTCAGAAAGCTGTTGGGATTGCTTCTTGCTCGTTGCATTAAGGAGGCTGAGCGCTTACGCAAGATAGCATAGAAACCGTCTGTGCGCGCCTCTGCAAACATCGTCTAGGCGCTGCAGAACCTTGACAGCCCTATCAGCATTCTGAAAAGTACGAGTATAACTGTATAGCTATGTCCCTACTTACGTAAGTAAAACTTACAAGTGTATCTTAGACCAGGATTACGCTTGTAAGTTTTACTTACGTAAGTAGGGACACAGCTATACTACAGAATGAGATGAATATCGTTATCTCATTCTAGCAAATAGCTTTGTCCCTACTTAAGTAAGTAAAACTTACAAGTGTAATCCTGGCCTTACAATAACACCCGCGTGCGTGCGCCCGCTCTGTGCACCCGCGCCAGCTAGCGTCTGCCCAAGGACAGCTTTTTTACAGTTCTGTTACTATTTTGACTTAGCGGCCGAAAATGAGACTCAACCTCTCAATACATAATGTAATGTAACTTACATTCTTTGAAGTGGATTTAATGTAACAATTTGTTACGGCTTTGAACTGGTTTTGATACAACCTTGATGATCACCTTGGTGATTGGGGAGCCTCCTTTACATGACTTTTGTTCGCATGCACCAATCACCGTGATCGATCTTCAAGCATCAAAATAAGATCAAAACTATAACATATTGTTAAATCTGAATCGACATATATATATTTTAATAACAAAACTGGATTTGGTAATTTATAAAGGACATCTTGCAAACATGCCCACTATATTTTTTCTAGAGAGATATTTATTCCTGAGTCATGGGTGTTCTCTATGTATTTTAAGTATTTATATATTATATATATCGTTGTCTGAGTACCAATAACACAAGCCTCCTTGGGCTTACCGTGGGACTTAGTCAATCTGTGTAAGAATGTCCTATAATATTTATTTATTTATCTTCTTTTAGGAGAAATACCTATTTGAATATGCTGTACCATAAAATCACGCACATAGGCTGCGGAATGACTTATTATTATGGATACCAACGGTTAGAAGAACCGAACCCGCGAAAACACGATGTATTTGTAAGTTATATTTACTAATTCATAAAACTTTACGGGCCTGATTTAGTTAAATAATGTTTTATCCTGTGTTTCAGGTCCTACAACTGGTCTGCAATCTGTCACATAGGCCTATTGTCGGCCAGATGATCTACAATACAAATAATCCGGAGGATCCGGAGGAACCGGAGGACCCGGGGGAACCGGCGACTCCGTCACCAACAGACCCTACACCAAGATACTCCACAACAACAGTCAAAAATAACCAAACCTCAACCACTAAATCTGGAAGTAAGTAAACTAAATAAGTACTGTGGGTTAATTTTATAAAAAATTCCCTCTATGGTTAAACAAGTTTGGGAACAAATCAAATTATTTTATTAAATATTTTGATTTGCGTTTTTCTAAGTAGTCACACTACTATATATAAATTAAAAACTGTAATAGATGTCATATATTAAACAAAAAGTGACGAAGCCCTCCAGTGGGCCGAAGGCCTCTTCAAAATCATTCTTACTGGAGAAATGTTATTATGCAGTATCAGAGTTTATGAACGATGGTAATTGAAATGTAGCCACAACAATTTAAATAACAAATTGTAGATTTATATTTAAGATTTAGTTAATATTGTAAAATACAGTTGCTAAAATAATATGTAATTTGCTATGTCCTAATCAGGGTCCATGAGATACTGTATATAAAGTAATAAAGTAAAGGTACTAACACCTCTCGACACCCCTGAGCCGCTCACACCGGTGTTGCCCTTGAGCCATCCTAGATGTCGCTTTTTGTGTGGGCCCATCTTGTGAGGGCGAGTCACCGTCTGCCGGAAATAAAATTGCATACCGTTTTATTAGGCAGGCGTCCGTTTTTTTTATCCCATAGCTCAGTACTTAGTCTATCGCTTTCACCCAATAACCTAGTTCATTTTAGATTCCATCAACTCATTATAAAACAGTCCTTCGCCGCGTCTGTCTGTATGTGTGTGTCATACAGACAGTAGTTCGCGATAAACTCAAACGGGTCTTCATGCGGTTTTCACGTACCAATAGAGCGATTCTTGAGGAAGGTTTAGGTATATAATTTATTAAGGTTTACCCGCGCGAAGCCGGGGCGGGTCGCTAGTGTTCTATATTATAGTCTGAACAATTTATTTTTACCCGACTACGGCAAAGCAAAAGGAGGGTTATAATTTTGACCAGTATGTATGTATCTGTTCTGTTCCCTCATAACTTCAAAAGTACGCATTATAATTTAATAGCTTTAGACCTTTTGTGTTTGTGAACAAATGCTTAAGGCAAATCCTTCGCATCTTTTGGCCTAACTGGATCGCAAACGCTCACTTATGGATAATAACCGGACAAACATCCGTACACAAGGAGATACAGACGCGGAAATGGCATTGGATTGGGCATATCCTCAGGAAACCTGACACCCACCTATCCAAAGTGGCCCTGACCTGGAAGATGCCCGGCAAGCAGAAACGTGGTCGCCCTAAATCTACTTGGCGTCGTTCTGTGGAGCAAGAGCTGGGTGTATTGGGGATGGGGTGGGAGGAGGTTACTTAAGCTGCCCAAGACCGAAGTCAATGGAAGGACAAGATTCGAGCCCTACACCCCAGCAGAGGGTAACAGGAAATGAAGAAGAAGAAGAGACCTTAGGACCTAGGGTCTATAATACAACATTTTAAAAACCCCGATTCCAATGGTTGAGCAGAGGGCTGAACTAGATATTAAGTATTTTTTATTTTTGATGTTCATTTTCAATGCCATTCGAGAGTTGTGAGTAGTGCGAAATCTGTATTTTCTTACACTGTTTAGGGGAAGGCGGGGTAATTACAAACACCTAAGAGAGTTTTGAAATAAATCAAAAGTTAGTATTTGTAGGTTAACTTTAATAGCTTCTTCGAAAAGGTAAATTATTGTACTTTAAAGTCTTTAAACTAGTACCGTCAACAATATTAATTTCTCTTTATTTAATCAACTTTTATAACAAAACCAAAACCTCTAGTTTATGTTTACCCGACACCGGTCGGGCAATCACGAACACCTAATGGGGCCATTACGATCGTTCTCAATTGACCCAGACTAGCCTAATAATTTGATCATGTACGACGGATTAGTCAAGATTAGACTTACATTTTTATAAACGTACATATTGCCCGAAAAAATCGCGTTAGCCAACTGAAGACTGCCCGCCTGTATGTACACTCTTAAGGGTTCATTTTAAACACCATTACAGAGGGTTTATAGCTTTAAATATCTTGGGCATTATCTAACCGACGACCTTAAGGATCATTTAGATATCGAAAGAGAACGCAGGGCGCTGGCGGTGAGGAGTAATATGTTGGCCCGCAGGTTTGCTCGTTGCTCGGATCAAGTTAAGATCACGCTTTTTAAAGCGTTCTGTCAGAGCTTCTATACGAGCAGCCTGTGGTTCAACTGCACTCAGAAGGCGCTCAGTGCCCTGAGGGTTCAATATAATAACGGCTTTCGGGCGTTGTTGAAGCTGCCCCGCTTCTGCAGTGCTTCTAAAATGTTTGCGGAGGCACGCACAGATGGGTTTCACGCCATAGTGCGTAAAAGAACTGCCTCGCTAGTTAGTAGGATGCGGAGCAGCTCTAACGGCATCCTAAAAATGTTTGTAGAAAAGCCTGACTCTCCCATGCACAAACATCTTAACAATTTAATGGTCATGGGTAGCTGATTTTGTCAAATTTAAGTTTATATTTTTAATTTAATTATTTTAATTTAATGTACTTGTTATTAATTTTTTACAAACATTAACAATAGATTTTAAGTAATTATGTACTCTAACCAATGGATCATAGAAATCTGAATAAAGAAATTATATTATTATTATTAAACAAATGAAGAATTACTTTTTTTAATGGAGAAATTCATTTAATTTTAATTTTATAGCTAAATATTCTTTACACACGTTAAAGAGCCGATTTTTATGCTATAGGTATGGGGCAACGCGGAACATTCGTAATCGACCCACTCAGATCGTTCCCTAATACCCACCACGGTAATGATGAAACAGAAAAAATATATAATTTTAGTTTATGTTTGGCCCAGCCGCATGTAATTCTCGTAATTGAATCCTCAACTACTAATTATTTACGCAAATAAATGTCGTGTTAGAACTATTATTACTTTATAAGTTACACTGTGTTTATTTTATGGGAAAATTGCAACAAAATATTTGAATTCATTTTATCATGAATCCTGTGTGCTAGTCGCTTGGATCTAGTGATGACGTGATTTCTAAGATGGCGAGGAGTGAAATCATGTATCTTTCTAATCTAGTAAAACAGCTGCGTTCGCGATTACCCAGCGATCGTGATTACCCGGCCTTCCCCTACACTGCCTTTAGTAAATACACCTTTTTCAGTAATTACTGGAATACGAAATCTGGTGCCTGGTGGCCGAGGCCCTGGCGTCTTGATAATGCCTATTATAACCGTAGAAGATGCTCCGCCGGCTCTCATCCAACAACGGTAAGAATAATCGAATTTAAACTATCGTGAGACATACTAACTTAGCTAACTTAGCGGTTTCACTCACGTATTTTTAGTCACTCGCGCGTTTCGGAGAGCCTTTCGGAGAGAGAGAAAATGAAGACCTTGGCTCTCCGAAACATTTCGCGCGACTGACTAAAAATACGTCAGTGAAACCGATAAGTTACCTAAAACGGTAAGAATACGCTAATTTTACATTTTAACACATGTATTTTTTTTACTCATTCGCGCGATAAGTTTCGGAGAGCCATTCCATTTTCAAGCACTAAAGCGCGCGGTTGTTTCATGCGATAACCGCAGCATTAATAGCGATGCGTTGTTTTACGCGGTAAACGGTAAGCGCTTTGTCATTTTTCCTACATTCCGTTGATCGCATGCGTTCAACGCTGCCGCGCATGAGCAGCGGTCATGCATGATGCCTGCGCGACGACAACGGTTGGGATGGTCTTGCACTTTCTGGCTCCTCCACACGATGGACCAGTTGATAGTGGATAGATGGATAGTGGTGTCGGATAGGTTATGGCGCGGCGGGATGGGCCATAAGCCATCTGACACCACTACCCTCTCTACACGCTGGCCCATCTTAGTGGGCCACTATCATATGATGGTCCCTTATGTAGAAGAGCCATTCGAGGTAGGCGGGCACAGCGGCGGTATTCTGGGTCATCCAACACTTGCGACGATAATCAAAATGGACTCACTATATCCACTTCACTGTCAGAACACGTACTGGTATTCTGCCCTAGGATCACAATCTAACATTATGTATTGGGATAAGTCTTGTTCCAGTCTGGCCCTGTAAGTATTTGTACAAAGTTTGTACACTACAAACTAGAGATGGAACTCGAGACCTTCAGTTTGAAAGACGCACTTAGTTACCCAGCCAGTTACCAATAAGTACTTGTGGTAAAATACAACATTAGCTCAACGGCAATGTCGGCAATGCAGCAGTAAGACTGTTACCACACCGATCGATCGGTCTATTGGTCAGGTGTGGTAACACCCTAATGCTGGCGAAGTCTAAATCCGAACGTGCCTTAATAGAGAGTGGCATATAATGTTGGAGTTTAGTTTTATCTGCTATTAAGTACTTACCTATTGATGTATTTTTGACTGTAAATGTTGACCGCATATTGACCATTATCGAGATAGTTAAATATTAACCATTATTGAGACGATGGCTTCGAGAAAAATTTACCCTCCCATAGAAAATGGACCAGCCAAAATGTACGAAACAACCAAATTTTTTTTCGCGATTTCGGGGTTGGTCCCATAGTAAAAGTTACTCAGTATAATTCCAAAACCTCCTTGGCAACGGGAATGCACTTATTTTTTAGCCACCGTGTATATTGATCTGTTTATTTTCGCTTTTTCAGAAATTTCTCTCGAGGAAGGAGCTCAGTAGTCTCTCAATCTAATAATAATAACCAACAAACTAACGTAAGTTAATGAATATTTTCTTTCGATTAAAAATAAATCAAGCACATGCTTACTACAAATGGTAGAACGTGTTAGTTGGGATTGGGAACTTCAACTAGTGAAATTACTAAACAATTAGATGATAAGTTCATTCAAAACATTTTTATTTGTGTATATATATGTAGTTTTGTCAGGTTTTTCAGTTGTTTGCGAAAGTTCTACTCTAATCAATATCTTCTTACTTTGATCCTTGCTACATTTTTATATATCTTTGTTTAGCCCGATGGTTGACTGGTAGATAATGCCATTTGGTATTAAGGCCGCCGTTTGCATTTTATTTTTGTATTTGTGCATAAAAAAACCTCTAACTGATAATACCACAAATCTTCCTGTCAATAAACACTTGATCAAATTCATGAAAAATAGTTTAAAAAAATCCTACCCTTAAATCATATATCCTTAAAGCTCTTGGTCATTGTTTACCTCTATCTTAATTAATTTTAGCTTGTTATACCTATTTATCACAAAATGTTGGGAATTAAACTATTATTTTGTTAATCTTGTGCATTTCAGATAGCACCGTATTCAAGAAAAACCAGTATTTTCGCAAGAGCACCTATATTTACCCTTTCTCAAAACCGCGATAGCACAAGTAATTCCAACCTCGAGGACAAAGTTTCATTAAAAAAACAATTAAAATCACTTCTTGACCAAGTACCAAGAAGAGAAATTCCACGATTAAGAGAATTACTAAAACAAATGGTAAAGAAACATAAATCCGAAGAAAATCATACACCTAGACTCGGGCCGGTAGAAATAGATGCGGTAGCTTTTAATACGCGAGAACTCGTTCCAGAACAGTTAAGTCGTGTTCCACCTAATATTGTCAAGGGTGAAGCTGATGAAGAACTATTACGACCTACGAATGCTCATGGTTCACGCTTAATTGGTGGTGATATTGCTAAATTTCCGAGTAATACAGATATTGTTACTATTCAGGACGCTAACGTAGCCTTTGATACAGAATCCGAATTTGAAGTTCCAATAATTCGAAAACAAAAGCCAATAGTGCATGACAAAGAGAAAGAAAAACTTAAAAACAGTAACAATGATAAAATGTTAGTCATGGGCTACAGTACAGCACATAAGCAAGGAAGTAATAATTTGGCCAATAATGATCTTGCGATTATTGATCATATCCAAGCCAAACCAAGCAAAGACAAGCCAAATTTTGGAAATGACGCTGAAAGAGAACAAACCATTTATGCTACAGGAAATAAAATGAATGACCATACACAAATTGCGTCTGCTAACACAAACATAAAGAGAAGATTGTACTTAGAAAATGAAGTCAGTAAATTAAAAAGGAAACTGCACAATTTACGTCAATATATACGTAAAAATGATGTCGACGTGAGTATTATGTTTACGAGTTCATTACTATTTTATAGCCGACACAAAATAATACTTATTTAGTTTTAATTAATTTAAATTAACGAATCTTTTTACCGTGAAACTATCAAACATTTGCTTTTTTTAAGTATAAAATAGCCTTTTACATATTATTAACAGGTAGTATTACTGCAATGTTCTGTCGCCAGAGTGCAGCACTAGCACAAACCGGTACACCATGCCGTAACTATGTCGTAAACAGTTTTTGACAAGTTTTCAGGTTTTCACAGATTACTTGTTACAAATAAATATGACATTGATGCTTCAATGCGGTTTGTTTATTTTTTGTGCTAGTGGCGCCCCCTTAGCAGAGTTTTGCGTTATATTCACTATTGATCTCTCTTCTAACTGTATGTTTGCACCGCTTGATCGAAACTGACAGAAACGGTACAAATGCTTTAAGGTGCAATGGGTTCAGCCAGTACGGTTTTTACCGTGAAGCTATCAAACATTTGCTTTTTTGGAGGATAAGAATAGCCTCATATTTATTTAATTATTTAAAAACTTTACAATTACTTTAATATTTTTAAACAGACCCATTTTGCTTTTGATGAGGAATATTTACCTACTCTCCGGAACAGAGCTGTATGTGGCAAAACATTAGTAGATATTATATTTATTGTCGACAGGAAAACGCCCGTATCCGTCCCGTGGTGACGTCGCAGAGCGGTCAACGAAGTACCAAGTTTGATGAGAGCAAAAATTTCTACATGCCGGATAGAGCACATCCTCTGCGTGAATATTAATTAAAAATATTCATCTTTTTATTAAAATTATTGCAAAGGATTTTCCGTACCCATATGCATGTGCGGCCTGAATTCTAAAAGATTTACACGCAGTCATTTTTTTTTATGTGATATTCAGCAAACGAGCAGACGAGCCGCCTGATGGGAAGAGTTTTGTCATGGAAAGAAATCGGTGTATTTTTAGAGATTTTTTAATGTTCACATCTGTTATTAAAAAACCCGTTATAAAGTAAATAATTTTGTAACAAGCAATGATTTGACATTGACATTGACATTGTAACAAGCAGTAACGTGTGCAAACGATGCTATTAAGCTTAGAATAAATTTAAAAGTGGAAAAATGTCTTGATTGAGACTTGAACTCACGACCACTGCTAGATATATTCTTCTTTCTCCGTGCCTTTTCCCATTTCATTTGGGGTCGGCCCTCCGAATATTTTTCCGCCATTCGGCTCTGTCACACGGGTCAGCTGGGATTTTCTCTGACAGTCTTTGAAGGTTTCTCCACCAGGTTGCTTTTGGGCGTCCTTTAGGTTGTTAACTGTGTCAATATTTAATGCGATTTGAACTGGGTGGTCGTTGTCCCGGTGCAAGACATGTCCATACCACCGCAATTGGCTTTCTTGCAGTTTTTCTGGAATTGATGCCACTTTGAAGCTACCTCTTACATACTCAATTCTGACTTTGTCCAGTTTAGTTACCCCTCCAGCCCACCTGAGCATTTTCATCTCAGTCGAGTGAAGTTTAGCCTCATGTTCTTTCTTAGATGTCCAGCACTCTGCTTCGTATAGCATGATGGGTCTGACGCACGTCTTTATAGACTTTCCCTTTAGTTTTGATCGGCATTCTACGATCGCCATTTTAATCAGCCAGCATTCACTCTATGCGTTATGTCAGCATCGCAACAAGCATTCTCATGCAGTACAGAACCAAGGTATTTAAATTTGTTAACCAAGGGTACCGGGGTGTTTTCTATGAAAAGTGTTGAGTCGCATGGGCTTCCGAACAGGAACTTCATATATTCCGACTTCGTTCGACTGATTCTTAAACCATTTTCCTCAAGTGCAAGTTTCCACCGGTTAGTCGCTTGTTGTAAATCTTCAAATGATTCTGCTACCAGAACAATGTCGTCAGCGTACAAAAGACACCATGGCACTGTCTCTTGTATGTCTCTGGTAAGATAGTCCATAACAGTAATAAATAAGAGTGGACTTAGTGCAGAACCCTGTTGTACTCCAACTTTGGCTGAGATGGGTTTGCTGGTGCCTGCTGGACTGCGAATTGAAGTTTTGACTTCACTATACATATCTTTTATTAGGCTTATATACAATTCAGGCACGTTTTGGCTTCTTAAGGCTTGCCATACTAGCCGACGCGGAACTCTATCAAAAGCCTTTTCTAGATCTAGAAATGTCATAAACAAGTTCTTCTTAAGAGCTCTGTATTTTTCTGTCAAAATTCTCAACGTCTGAATAGCATCCGTAGTTCTTTTTTCCTTTGCAAATCCAAATTGGTTGGGTGTGACGGTAATCAATTCTTTGAGTTTGCATTTAAGAGCCTGCTCCCATATCTTTAGAGTGTGCGAGGTGAGTGTTATTCCTTTGTAGTTTGCACAAGATTCGACATCCCCTTTGTTTTTGTAGATTGGTATAAGGTAGCTGTGTCTCCAAGAGTCCGGGATTTTGCCTGAAGCTATTATGCCGTTGAATAGGTTCGTAAGCCACGCCACTTCTACCTCTCCCAGCATCTTCCATAAATCAGCTGGTACGTCATCTGGTCCTGGGGACTTGTTATTTTTCATGTTCCCAATGGCTGTTTTAATTTCAAGGGGGGTGTAGACATCAATTGGTCCCGCAGTTGCTGGAAGTTGTTCGAGGTCTTGGCTGGGAAACTCCTCATTTAACAGGGTGCCGAAGTAAGACTGCCATCTGTTTGATTTGTTTGTTTGATCTGTTTGTTTGATTTGATGTCAACAGGTTATTGCGATCATCTTTGATGAATTTGGTGTTTTTGAAATCCTGAGAAGAGGCTAGTCGGCGTTTTGCTATTTTGTAGACTTCATAGTCGTGGATTGAAAATCGATATCTACTGTGTAAATGAATTTCGTATGTAAAAAAATATCTAACACTTTTTGGCTTCTCTGTCAGCGTACTTACCCGCTTTAGGGTCTCCTCAGATATATCGACGCGGAATCGGCAAAACCCGATAGGAAAAACCTTTATGTCTGCGTTAGAGCGAAAAAGCCGCCGACGACGACATAAATCTGGGTAGACCCTTAGATCTCCTTTCCCTACTCCTTAACTTGGTAAAAAGCATCGTAATGCCGGCTGTATACACTCATCGAGAAACCACGAGACAGATATAGAACGAGTGTGTACACACTGCTTCTTTCTCGGGGCTAAGGCTCTCGGCGAGTGTGTACTGCCGTGCAGCCGGCATAAGAAGTTAAGGTGTTTAGATAATAAACAAGTGCTAGGTAAGTAATGTTCATAACTTTTATTAAATCGTTATTTTTCTAGATGTATAAAACATTTGAAGTGCATTTTTACATAAATAAGATTACGTGGTAAAATATAAAATTACTAAAACACCACAATTATATTAAAGAAATCAACACAAAAGAACAACAACTAACATGAAAAAACAACAATAAGTATGCTGTTAAGAAAATAATATCATCATTTCATTAAGATTTCATTGTATCACCTAACAATAATTCATAAAATTATGTAAAGTCTTATATTCAAGAAATAAATAAGGTTAATTCGAAAACATTTTGTTCTATTAACAAACATTCAATAAATTACATTCACACAACCCATTATAATTAGATTAAATAAATATACCGTATCAACGAATTCAATAAATATAGAAATTTAAATAAATAATTAAGGTACTAAAAATACGCATCCAAAACCAAAGCTCATTTACAGTTGAGGAAAACAATATTTAAAAGAAAATTTTACTGCTTTATTAAATAGACACTGTTGCACAATAGTCTTTGTTTCTTCATTAAATCGAATTTCAGTTGATCATTCGATCGATGAGGCTCCATGTTACTCGAATCACTCGGCGTCTGAAAAGATAATAAAATATGTTATTTTAAAGTGAAACTTATTCTATCGCCCCAAATTTTTTGGGATGTCTTTAGCATGTCGCATTACATAATAACAGCGTTAGTTCTACTTTATTTCTAGTACTTACAGTTTATAGTCTTTAAAATAAGCTTCATTAGATTAGATTAGATTAGATTAATTTATTTCTTATTGGGAATTACATGATATTTAACAATGTTACAATGTGTCTAAATAACATGAACTCACAAAAAAATCGTCAAATTGTAAAAAATAATAATTCAGTAAGATAAAATGTCAGAAAGTAATGATAGTTATACTAAACACAATGTCAAAAATTATCTCTTCAGAGTATAAATAAGCGGTAAATATATATATATTGCTAGGGCACCTTAGTTAATATAATGTCAGAATTAATAATAGTATTGCAAAGTCAAATTAAAATAAAATTCTAATTAACAAAGTAACTAAAACAATAAGAAATAAAAAACAACAATAGAACATAAAAATAACAATGTCAGATTAAATTATTATAGAAAAAATATTATACATTTTAATCGCGTTTCAAGTTTGTGTATTCTTTAACAGAATACAGCGATTTTGTTAATAACATTTCTTTGAGTCGGCATTATCGGACTAAGGTCGTGATACTTAATTCACGAAGGCAAGGCTGATATATGCTTTTAATTTCATAAAAAAATTAAGGACAGTAGATCTTATTAACCTTACATACGGTAAGGCTTCTGTCAAATTTAAATAAATTCTGTCAAAATACATAAAGCATAATGGGTATTTATAGTACGTTAGTAAAATTCTATTTTATTTCTAGTACTTATGTTCATAGTCTTTAATCATTATTCTTAATGTTTATCTAGAATAAATATAACTACTTGTTTATACTTATGTCTTACGACACCTATTTTTCTATGACCGGTTATCGGTAATCACGTGATGCTTTCTATAGTTCAGTAGTTCAGTTTTCTATAGAAAGTTTCTATAGAAAACTGAAACGGGCCCGTTTTAGCGTGAGCCAACCTTCATTTTCATCCTGACGCTAAACTAGCGAACGGTCGTCTATAAACAGTAAAAGTATTTACGCTCTAGAGAATAAACTCTGATATTTATATCCCATTCGCAGGTCCCAGGAGAGTATTCATACTTCATTTATTTTCTTCTTAGTGCACACGTGTTAAACTTTATCCCCATAGATATTCCTCCTATCTCATGAAAACATGTTTAGAGGTAATAGATATTAGAATAATATTGTCTTCGGTTACCGCGATAGTTACTCATGAAATAAAACTATGAAAACGGATTATATGGCGTATAAATCGTCGGGATGTATTATAAATTTAATATACGCGATATAATCCGTTTTCATAGTTTTATTTCATGAGATATTGTGACAGCGACAGCGGCAAACCCATGGTATAATAATATACTCCGCCTGGTATTCTCTTCCGAGCCTCGCGAACCACGTGACATCATGAACCTGTGAACAGCAATGACGTAGGCTTGTGTCAGTCACGTGGTTCGCGAGTCTCGGAAGAGAGTACCAGGCGGAGAATATTACTTTACCATGCGGCAAACCCATGGAATGGCCTTTAGTAAACACCTACCTACTTAATTCCTCAGTTTCCTGGCCGTAACGAGCTTGTTCATGTCGTGGTAGGCGGCGATCATCGTGTGCTGGGGCGCGCTGGCCGCACAGCCGGAATGCGCGCGCGCACAATCCACGCCTTCTTGCCCGCGCCGCGCTGCGCGCATGTAGCGGAAGAAACGGAGGATTTCTGGGTTGTCAGAAACTGGGCGTCGGAGCTCGTTAAGTTCTCTGAAAAGGAAAATAAGTAATATTACCTTTTTTTATCAATAAGTAATTTACTAAACAACAAACTATTTCACTAATAAAATTATGAACAAGTATAGTTTACTACGCGTACGCTCAGGAATTTTCAGCCTTTCTAAAAAAAAATATTACTTAACGACACGAATGAAGTATATAGGTAAGGTACCTACATAGCTATATAGATCATAGCAAGATCATAAAAAAATTACAGAGACAAACTTATTTCTGTGAGGAATCTTCCAAATAATCTCATTCCTCTAGCCTTTTTTTCTCAGCTGCGAATGCTGAAGATTTCGTTTCGATTCCTGCCTAGGGTCGTACCCAACATGAAAATAGTTTATCGACGAACGTCAATTGAAAAGTAACATTTATATCAGGATAACGGATGCTAACTAAATACATACTTGTGTACAATGACAGACGGAATTAATTTCGTATTAATGATAATGATAATTCAGCAGAAACGACTAAAAACGATACCACAAAGCTTAGAAACTAATTAAAAGTAGAAAAAATCACTATCCCATCGCTCTGCCAACTGAGTTACCGAGACTTCACTCGATGACAGCGAATATTTCCACCATTATTATATTGTGTCTTAATGTTTCTTTAATGGCAGACGATACAATACAAGCGAGACGATCAAAGGCCCGCTAGCTTACCACACGATTAGTAGATTATCGATTCGAGTTTTATTCCTGATTTGTAGATTTAGGTTTACGAGTAACAAACAACGTAAAGCTACACGTGTGTGCGTGTATCGATGATCGCAGCAGCAAGGGACCATCCCTACGAGTCCTTAATTACATAATGTTTGTACTGTACCTATAGGTAAGCAAAATAACGACCATGAGGCTTATTCTAATCGTAATGACAGGTTGTGAATTTGATCTGTCAGTGTCAAAAATGATATTTCTTCAACCAGAAACGTCACCTGATGATACTGTCACATCACATCATATCCATAACAAACATTGTTGCCAAATGTATACAAAGCATCGGACAGCTCACAGATTCAACAGAAAAAAGCTTAAGTTTTTCTTTTAAAACATTTTTTTTCAACCAAAAATAAAAAATCATGCATTTAAGGGTTAATTTTATACTGAAATAATTTATGTATATCAAAGTATGGAGTCATTTCTTTCTCTTTCTAAGCATATTTGCGTTCACTGCTGAATATAATAATATGCCTTTTTCATGGATTTCCATGTTGTTCTGTATGCGGTGGTTCTATGCCAGCTTAGGTCGGCGCTGCCGTCTTTTTAATGTCGTCCGACCATCTGTCTCGTAGTTTTCCGTCATTTTGGCTTCCCAGTCAAGGTCTCCAGAACAGTACTCGCTGGAATATGGAATATCAAAGCAAAATTCCTCAGAATCCTGTCATGAATTGGCTTTATGCGTTCATTTTTTTCATCTGACCTTCCAACCGAAAGGAAATTTAAATTAACCCTAGGTTTCTCCCTTAGAAGGGTTAATCAAAACACCTCACGATACAGCTGACACGTAAATAATTTTTCATTATATCCTTTAACAACGACGACGCGTCTATAAAATCGAACGTCACCGCTGGCAGTTTACTTAAATCACTGGCCACAAAAGTCGGCAACATTTCCCTGTCCACATCCTTAAACACCATCATAATATCTTCAAGATCCCTCTGCTTTTTACCCTCATTTCTTCTTAGTATTTTCTTCCTGCCTTTTTCGTTTAACGAGTTAAACAACATCGTTTTTGCTTCCTTTAATTCTGCCTCCTTAAATGCATTATGCAAGAAACTCATTGATTTGAGCAGGGGTTTGAACCCAGGACCTCCGTTTTGAAAGCTTCACGCCTCACCAATGCCCCAAGGAATGTTTTACTAAATAATAAAGAAACTCGGTTCTTAAAATTTTTTTTTTCTCTAATGCACCGCCTACAATCTTCTCTGCTTTGCCCTAAAGTTGACTGGTAGAGAATGCCTCATGGCATTAAGTTCGCCTTTTGTACACTAAGTTTTTCTTTTGTGCAATAAAGTATAAATAAATAAAAAGAAACGGCAGCCTTTAGATCAAAGATTACTTAAAATATAGTTTCTAGCTATACACAATAAACAAAAACATATTGAAAATATTCCGACTTATTGTGTATAAAGATATTGTCGGGTAACTTTTCTAACTTCAGGGTGCAAACGTCGTTCCTATGCGAGTCATGTGCCCCTTTAGTCTTTATAGCGAGTCAATAACACCTGAAACTTTTGAAATCTAACTTCAGAAAGTCGATTTATTCCTACCTAAAGTATTTCCCTCAAGATAAAAGTATATTTTGCGTTCAAGATTTCAGCGTATGCTTGGAAATTGTGAAATAACTAAAGTGCAGTCGAAAGTGCAGAGAATTACAATATTGTTTTACGTAGTGCAGTCTGAATTTCAGAAATAAATTTAACTTAGGTACGTTATCGTATAAAGAATGTTATTACACATTATTACGTACATTATGATATACTAGTGTGCTACGTTGGTCACTACATACGTCGAGGTGATATTGTAAGCGCGAACTGAAAATGAAAGCCAATGTGTGTAATTACTAATGCACACGTGTTTCGTACTACGTTGTTCAACACACATGCGAGGAAAAAACAAAAGTATTAATTTAATCTCAATATCTTTTTAAATTCAACTTTTTTATAATGTATGGCTCATTTTCTATACATTTAGCTAAATTCTGTTATAATATTCAACATGTGTCAAGTACCTACCCAATGATTAGGTAAGGTTGTCTTACCTTAGTTAACCATTGGAAGGCTCATAAGATACAAATTCAATGTAACCTAAATTAATGGCTTTTGTACGATGCCTTTTTCAAACGATAAGTTAACGATCATCGCCGACGACGCCGACCGAATACCTACGCCCACAAACCCTGTTAACAACTTTGTAGACTTATTGTTAGTATAGTAACTACATAACGTGAACACGTGTGTGTCTAACTCTAAGAGCTTTTTCACATTATCCGATCCGATATCGGATGTAGGATCTAACATCTACAATGTCGGGCCGCCGCACCCCCTTAAGCTATCACGTACTGCAGGGATTCTCAAAAAATTTTTAGGCACGCCCCCCTAGTGCCTAAAATGAAATTCCAATGACCCCCTTCGTACCTAAATGTTCTATTTTTTAAAATCAAACAAGTTAAATTCCCGAGGCCCTGTGCCCCCCTTAAAATGTGAGGGGGGCGCGCCCTCCACTTTGAAAACCTCTGACGTACAGTAAACATTATGCTACACAATACGCATACAAACAATAATTATCGGTCCGACAGCTGACGGGGATTCCGATATATCTGAAATTATCGGAAGTGCCAATCCGATTTCGGATGCCGGATGGCCCCTATGAGAACAGTTGCTATGATATGACAAGTGCCCTATGACATGAATTCCGCCTTTTTTTACGTTACCTATATATTTTTTTGCAATAATGATTTCTTAAATGAATAAATAAATACAGAAAAACACATATGTTATAAATTCTTCTATCTGATATCGGATTGGACGATGTGAAAACGCTCTAAATGATATATGTGCCATTTTCAACTAAAAGGGTACTTATTGTCGCTTGTCAGTAAGGCTCTATTTCCATATAGCTTCAATTAGAAATCAACCTTATCAACAAGCAACCTTTTAGTTGAAAACGTCAAATATAAAGTTTAAAATTAGTACGACTTTAGGCCGTTTCTTTTGACTAGCGATTATAATCCTTATCACTAGATTCGATTATTTATTTCATGAAATAAATTAAGGTACAACTTTGCCTAAGCCAAAATTATAAGAATTCACATCACGATCGTCAAAAACTAAAAACTAACATGCGAGAACTAAAAGCATATATCCTAAAGTGGTGTAAATTCCGCATGGATATGTGTCTCCATTGTAGATTTCTACCCTATTCAAATCGACAGTGTCTAGCTAGGCAACCGGTACGGGGTCTAGACGTCTAATTATGGCTCACAAGAGACCTATTTGCTTAAATACTGCCTTTGTATGGTTGTACTTAATACCCTTGACCTAAATATTGCCGCATACGCTGTTACATCTGAGAATTATTAATAGTCTCAAAAATGATTCGGTAAGGAATGTCTAGGAATTATACATACATAGTTAAGTATTTGTGTTGTATCGTTTTTAAGTTTTTTAAATTTACTGTATTCCGGTTTTCAAGCCAGATATAAAAAAATGGATTATTATTACCTGCTCAACTGAGCCGACACGAGATTGCTATACAGGGCGTATTTGGCCGGGCTGGCGTACATGAGGCCGATCAGCTGTTCCCGACTACACGTCGCTGAGGCTCTGCCCGCCGACCTGTGCGCCCGTGCCCATCGTGTTCTCTGAGGGGGCTGAACCTGGAACCTTACTGGTTACTGGCCACGAACCATCTCAATCGTCAGACTATGGTAGATGAGCAGAAACCCATAGGACGGGAAATCCTTGGAAGGAAATGGCGTTGGATTGGACACGTCCTCCGTAGACCGGACAACCATCCACCTGGCCAAGCAGGGTCTCCGCTGGCATTCGGCTGGCAATAGACGGACAGGGAGGCATTGTACTACATGGAGGCGATCAGTTGAGAAGGAGATTGGCTCAACTGGAAAGAGATGGAAGTAGCCGCTATGTCCCTAAATGAGGGATAACAGGAATGCATCATCATCATCTTACCTGCTCAACTGAGCGGACACGAGGTTGCTATACGGGGCGTATTTGGCCGGGCTGGCGTACATGAGGCAGATCAGTTGTTCCCGACATGATTCCAACTTCACGTCGCTGAGGCTCTGCCCGCCGACATGCGCGCCCGTGTCCATAGTGTTCTCTGAGGGGGCTAAACCTGAAACAATTACTTTATTTTAACCTAGAATAAAAGGTGTATTACTAAAAACGGTAAATAGGGAGCTGACACCGGGCGAGTGTCGCCTGTAATACACACATAATGTCGGCTGTACACTCGTTGAGAGCCTCTCGCCGAGACTCGGCACTGCTCCGATCCAATCGGAGAAGCGCGAGAGGAGACATGGAAGAGCGAGTTGAGAAGGGAGCAGCATGTACACACTCGTTCTCGGCCTGCCTCGATGTCTCAATGAGTGTATACAGTCCGCATTACAGAAGCGATCATTTTATGAACATAAGGCTAGTAAGTACGAGTAAAGTGGTTTTCTAAAAAAGAACCTAACAATCAATGCATGTGTCGGATACAATCATTGTCCTTTTAAACAAAGTCTCAGTAACGGTGAAATATATGCGCTATCTCAATTATGAATATAAAATCGAAAACACTAATCCCTTACCCTTATAGGTTTCTTTTGTATTTATCACTAACAGAGGCTGAGGTATGTCAGTACTAAAGTGTGGAATCCTCAGCATGAGTTCCAACTACGGAACGTTCTCACTTATTCAGCCCATACTTAACCAAGTTTTACTATATTTGATACAATCTTTTAGGACTTGATAATTTCTAGAGTTCCCAAAATGCCAATTTAAATGTTTTGTTGTGACTTGTGACACAAATCATGTTCCTTATATGGATCTAAATAAATTTGATAAACATCATTATTCTCATCTTATTTATTTATTAAGTAGCTACAATAACGACGTTTTCCGGAATTTAAGCTCATCAAAGGACCCAATACCATAGAATGTATGAAATGTATCACGTACTGTTATTAGCGAGATTGCCGTTTTACTGTGTTTATCAGAGCGTGTAACGAAATGTTGTCAAATAGTAATCTTTGATTATATGTAAATGAGATTATTTGACGCCATATTATTTGAATGAATACCTCAAACGTGTGTCGAGTGTTATTTGTAACGGGATTGGTGCCAAGGACGAAAGTAGAAATTATGGTGACAGATAGGTGTGTTTTGAAGGTAAATTGGTTGTCATTTTAGACGGCGATTGCATTTGTAAGTAAATTACTTCTGGTTTTGAAAGGCCCTTTAACATAAATCCGTAGTCGAAATTATAATAAAAAAATCGGCCAAGCGGCAACAGAAATACATCATCTATGAAAATTTCAACTGTCTGGCTATCAAGTTCATGAGATACAGCTTGGTGACGGACAGACGGACAGACGGACAGAAAGCCACAGAAAGCCGCTGTCGTACTAAAAGCTGACAAATTCCGCCGAGCAGTCATTGTTCACAGCACAGTAGCCTTGGGGTCATTTTAAGGGTTCCGTACCCAAAGGGTAAAAACGGGACCCTATTGCTAAGACTCCGCTGTCTGTCTGTATGTCTGTCACCAGGCTGTATCTCATGAACTTTGATAGCTAGACAGTTGAAATTTTCACAGATGATGCTTTTCTGTTGCCGCTATAAAAACAAATAATAGAAACGGAATAAAATATATATTTAAGTGGGGCTCCCATACAATAAACGTGATTTTTTGCCGTTTTTTACGTAATGGTACGGAGCCCTTCGTGCGCGAGTTCGACTCGCACTTGGCCGGTTTTTGAGCTCTAGTCAGACTTCTTGTATTCTTGTGTATCTTGTGTCAAGTTCGTTGGTGGAATGTAGTAATTCCTAGATGTTTTGAACTTACCTAGTCTGGCGAAGATTCCATCGAGCCTGGATAGCAGAGGGGAGTAGAACGGATCGTAGTTACTCAGAATCATAGAAGAGGCTGGTATCTTCTGGAACACCTGCAATATTTAAAAAAGATGAGAGAATAGTTATTTGTGCAACGAGAGAGGAAAGTCGGTTTTTCTTGCGAGTGTTTATTTAAAAACACGAGATGTATAATAACTTTGCTCTCGTGTAACACACATAATTTAGATATAATAGTGAAGTGAATAAATAGTGAGAACATATTAAAGGGTAAAATGTATTGGTATATACGAATTACGCAGAATAATACAGAAACAAAAAAAAAAACAAAAAAATGGTACTAAAAGTATAAAGTGGCAGTTCATCGCCTTCACTAAATTAAAAAGCTACTTTGTTTCACTCCTTGGAGTGAGGAAAGTCGCACTTTTTTCACTCCAGGGAGTGAAGAAAATAGGCTTGTTCGAGCTGCTGAGGTGAAAAATAATTTATCACCGACATTGTGAATATTTAATTTGCGATCGACACACGGGGTGTATTTTACATCTACATTGTGCAGGTAGGTACAATAAAAGACACAATTAAATTAATAATATAATAATTATGTAATATTGTTTTCGGTTATCGCGATAGTTATACTCATGAAATAAAACTATGAAAATGGATTACCTACGCAATATACGCGATATAATCCGTTTTCATAGTTTTATTACATAATGTACCTTGTAATTGTTTGTAGCAGATGTCAGTTGGTTCTTATAGTAGCCATTTTTGGTCGGCAAATACGTCACTTTATGCCCAGCAGCGCCGAATCTGAAAAGGAAGTATTATTAGCATATATATTAGGTTTAGGTGTAAGGATACAAGATATATACAGTGGTACTACGTAAACGAAATTAATAACTAGCTTAAATCTAAAATAGGCCCTTGAGGCATTGTACCAAGGATGCTGGCGGCATTTCCCCGCTGTATCGCAATGCTGATACGTTGTGCGAGAAAGCCGCCAGCTCTTCGGTCACCAGTTACGTCAACCAGACGCTTCGCGATTTCTGCAAACAACTTATGCGCGCTGGGACCCCATGGACCTAGAGTTTCAACTCCAAATGGAACGAAACATATATATATATATATATATATATATATATATATAGTCCTCCTGATCGTTTTCGATGACAGCGACCCCAAATAAACATTATGGACGTTGTCTAGCGTGAGCCCTAATGTGGCTGGCCAGGCCGAACTTGTTCTTAAATGCTCTAAAAGTTGGGCATTGGGGGGGGGGGGGGGGGGATTAGCACTTACTCGCATAGCGGACTCGCTTGAAAACAAATGGTTATTTGTTTTACCAGGGGGCAAAGTTGTTATTTAACCTCTAGTGCTAATATTGATACCAGAGTAAGCGAAAGAATCCAATATTGAACCACGAACTAAATTAAAACAAATCGATTCAAAATGAATGTTATTAAATATTTATCATTCAAAATCATCATTTAACACTCAATTCTACCAACAAACATAAGAAAACAACTCAAAATTTGCATTTGATTACTACTTTGCCTCACATGTGAATAAAATGCAACTTTATTATTTTTATTTTTATTTTATTTTTTAGTTTTTGAACAACCAAGAAAGCCTTTACCCCTGAAAAAAGGTGTGGTGAAAAACATTTTTTTTAGTCTTTGTGTTGTTCGAGATTGTGCTGTAACAAATATAATGATGGCAACCGTTCATTATGTAGGTAACCAAATATTATGGAGCATTTCAACTTGGGAATAATGCTTTAGTATGTGTGTCAGCCTTCCTTTAAACAAATACTTATATACGATATGCAGATTAAGATATAATGACTACCTAATTGGAACGAAGGTTATACTAACGTTTCGTTTGTCATTAGAAATTAAATTTTTAAATTTTCAAGTCCATTTTATTCCCTCGATTTTTTTGTTAGTGGATTTCTAGTTTTTGAAGAATATGTTTTGAATTGAGAAGGAGGGTTTGGTTACGATAGGAATCGTAATAGCAAATAGCTTTAGCCTGAGCCTTGTCTGCCAAAATCTGACGAATTACTTATGACATTTAGATTTAGGTTATTTATTTAAAATATACTTTCACAATGCAGGATCTTCTGTTAAATTATATATTCATCATCATCATAAAGTCTATATTATCTAATCAATCCGATTCCTAAAATTTCATATTCTAAATCCTAATCATTCTTGAAAGATATTTAAAACTCAAACTTGACTGTTCGAAATTCAGTTCAATCATCCATCTGCTAGACAGATTATAATTTAACTTTATTTTTATTTAACCAGTACAAAGCAAGGTTAGATAAAAGATAAATATTCGATTCGCAGAAATTCTCTTCCTTTGCGTCAGTGAAAGATAAGAAACAATTCTTTGAATGGAATGAAAATTGGAATGAGCATTTGATAAATGAGATTGAATTTTTCGAGTGGATTATTATTTTTACAGCCTGCGAAAGCCGGGTGCAAAATGTTTTTGATTGCATATGTTTTTATAGTTCTCCTGAGGGTAAAAATGCTGTGTTAATTTATCCTTATAATTATTTTTACAAATTCCTAAAATCTTGATTTTATACAATCTCTTGATACAAAAATATCTACGAAACTAATTCCAATAGCTCACAAAAGTGTACTTTCATGTACTGTCCCACCGAGCATATCATACCTTATTTTCGTGCAATAAACTCTGAAAGCAAACTGATTCAATGTTTAACTTTCTTGGGGCGACATCTTCATACTACTTAACAGCTGCCAATTGTCTAATAAGTAATATACATATCTACACACCCACTAAGGCATGTCACCCACTCAACGCATGGATTGAATTGTACAAAAACACGTAATAAAAGTAACTTACAATTAGGAAAAACTAAACAAACGCTAATCAGCGAGTCTTGGCCCCCACTTGTCCCGTATCAGGCAAAGACAAATCATCGCCTAAATCATTTATCCACAACAGCGTCCCTTGAGGCTCTGACCCAAATCCTGAATGAATGCGCCCCGCTGATTGTCACATGGATCAAAGCCTCAAAGCTGGCAAACTGTCCGTAATTACGTAAGGTGTGTTGGGGTGATTTCAAGCTTTTATTTAAATTGCAATATTTGCTTGTGATATGTTTGTTAGGGTAAAATTTAACAAGCTAAATTACACCTACTTCCCAGTATTTGATTAAGCTGTAACTCTACACAAAGAAACTAAAAAAAAAAGTAAAAGGTTCATATACACGTAAGTTGGGTGTCAATACAATATTAGGTAACATGGTACCATCGAGCTGATCTTAATTTATGATGGACACGGGAGGTGGTCATAGAAACTCTATCACTGATGTTGACAACCTCATTAAGTCTAAGCGTATGCTGAGACGCAGGCGACGCAGTTCCATGCAGCGCAGATCAGAGCACATTTTGTAAAGTATAGAACGTCCTTGCGCCGGTATATCGACCGAAGCAAATGGCATCAGGTGGTTAGATAAACATGAGCTATACAGGCCGGATACCACCAGTGTGTGGCACTGTGCGGCACAAGCATTTTTGTACTGAATATGCTTGTGCCGCACAGTGCCGTACACTGGTGGAATTCCACCTTAACGTTGCCTGTGAGCCAGTGTTGCTTAATTTATAAGATTTTTAAATATTTTGGAATCAACTTTCTACGAAATAATCCCAAGACACCTTATCTAAAAGGTTAGCCGAGCCGTCTGGACGTGCGAACTATATGAGTGTTGCCATGTAGTGTAGTATGCGTGTTTAAAGATAAAGAATAAGATTATATTTATTCGCAAAAAAATTGTGTATGTATGTAGTAGTCATTGAATAAAGTTTTATTCTATCAATCAATTTTAGCCAGAATATTTAACCACCATTAACATATTTTGTTGCCGGCTTAAGAATAGCCCACTTCGTGCTTATCCATGGATGTCGTAAAAGGCGACTAAAGGAGTAAAAGGACAGTCACCTAAGTCAACTAGGGATTCCCAAGGAGGGTTAACGTCAGGCAGGCGGCCGGTTGTAAAAACTCAATGCCAAATCCTTTTAGCAGCATGAGTATCGGACTAAATGAGATGAGCGACAGGGCTAGGGCGTACCCCGCAGGCGACGCGCAGGGGCAGCACCCGGCTCCGGTGGGAAATGGACAAGGGTTGTCGCACCAGCCCGGGCGGGGGCGACGTAAGAAGCGAGCCCGGGAACCTAAGTACGTGAGATTGAGGTATGCCAGCTGGAATATAGGGACGATGACTGGGAAGGGGAGAGAGCTAGCAGATGTAATGAAAGGAAGAAGGATAAATGTAGCTTTTTTGCAGGAAACAAAGTGGAAGGGTGCGAGGGCTAGAGAGATTGGGGAAGGATATAAATTTTATTACTGTGGGAGTGACGGCAGGCGAAATGGTGTCGGTATAGTACTCGATCGTCATCTAAAACAGAATGTCACAAATGTTGACAGGCAGAGTGATAGAATCATAGCGATGAAAGTGATGCTGGAAAACGTCACACTCAATTTAATAAGTGTGTATGCACCCCAGAGTGGATGTGACGATGTAGCGAAAGAGAAGTTTTGGGAGGATTTTGACCCAGTGACCATGACTATACCGGCAAATGAGGAGATATATGTGGGTGGGGATTTTAATGGACATGTTGGAAGAATGAATGTGGGGTATGAAAGAGTGCATGGGGGTTTCGGTTTCGGAACACGTAACACACAGGGTGAAGCATTGCTGCAAGCAGCTACTGCCTTGGACATGGCAATCGCCAATACCTGGTTCCAAAAAAGGGATGAACACCTGATAACCTACAAAAGTGGCAATCACGCCACGCAGATTGATTATTTCCTTGTGAAGCGAAATAAGATCAGCTGTATCAAAGACAGTAAAATAATACCAGGAGAACACCTTACTTCACAGCATAGGCTGCTTGTAATCGATGTAAACATTAAAATCCAGTTTTGTATCAGAACCGAACGGCCCCCTGCAAAGATAAGATGGCATATGCTAGAGAAGAATGAATGTGCTATAAAGTTTAAAGAACGTGTGATAGATAAAATGATAGAAATGAATGGAATGGAAGGATTGAATGCAAACGAATGTTGGAACGAGATGGCAAATTATATACGAAGAGTAGCAAAAGATGTCTTGGGAGAGTCGAAAGGGAAAGGTGTGATAGATAAGGAAACGTGGTGGTGGAATGAGGAGGTACAGGGAGTATTAAAGAAAAAGAAGCAGGCATTTAAAGAATGGCAAAGTGTTGAAACTGGGCAGGAAGTTGAGAAGGAAATAAAGAGGACAGAGTATATAGAATGTAAGAAGAAAGCAAAGCGTGCAGTTGCTATAGCCAGAACCGCAGCACAGGACAATTTGTACGAGTCTTTAAATAGCCCTAAAGGCGAAAAGCAGCTGTACCGCCTAGCGAAAGCGAGAGAAAGAAGTTCTCGGGATATGGCTCATATAAAATGTGTGAAAGATGATGCAGGTAAGGTGATGACGAAAGATGAAGCGATAAAAGAACGTTGGGAAGTCTACTTCGAAAGGTTGATGAATGAAGAAAATGAATGGGGCAGGGTGCTAGAGCACAGGCTGATAAATATGGGTGCAGTGAAAGAAATATGTATGGATGAAGTAAGAACGGCTGTGAGAAGTATGAAAAATGGAAAATCTGTAGGACCAGATGATATACCAGGAGAGGTATGGAAGTTATTGCGTGAGGATGGATGTATGTGGCTGACTTTATTCTTCAATAAGTTGTTGCATGAAGAAACAATCCCCGACGAATGGTGTGACAGTTTGCCCAGTGGTGCCCATTTTTAAAAACAAAGGGGATGTACAGGAATGCAACAACTATAGAGGAATAAAGCTCATGTCACATAGCATGAAAATATGGGAAAAAGTGATAGAGAGACGCCTGAGAGATGAGAGTGATATAACACAAAACCAGTTCGGGTTTATGCCGGGGAGAGGTACAACAGACGCCATTTTTGCACTTCGCCAAATGTGCGAAAAATACAGACATGCCAAAAAGAACCTGCATATGGTGTTTGTTGACCTCGAAAAAGCATACGATCGAGTACCCCGAGAGGTTTTGTGGTGGGCTCTGAAAGAGAAATGCGTGCCTGGGAAGTATGTGGAGCTAATCCGGTCAATGTATAACCGATGTTGTACACGCGTCCGGTCAGCCGCTGGCACCACCGACAGGTTCAGTGTCACAGTAGGCTTGCACCAGGGATCGGCTTTAAGCCCTTACCTCTTCCTGCTAGTTATGGACGCTCTGTCGTCGGACATACAGGAGGAGGCACCTTGGTGTATGCTGTTTGCTGATGATATTGTGCTTGTAGGTGAAAACGAACTAGAGGTGCAGAGCAGACTTGAGAAATGGCGGCAAAAATTGGAGAATGTTGGCCTAAAGATCAGCAGATCTAAAACAGAACACATGTTCTGCGATTTTGGCGGTCTCTCCAGTTTTGCTGCCATAGAACTCGATAGCGTTACATTGCCGGTCTGCTCCGACTTCAAGTACCTCGGTTCGCTTGTACAGTGCGATGGCGATATTGACCGTGACGTGAAAAACCGGATTAGCACAGGATGGATGAAATGGCGACAGGTTACGGGAACCATTTGTGACTCCCGTATGCCCCTTCGGTTGAAGGGTAAAATTTATAAAACGATCATAAGACCTGTCGTCATGTATGGATCAGAGTGTTGGGCCCTAAAGGTGAGGGATGAAAAGAGATTGCATGTAGCGGAGATGAGAATGTTAAGGTGGATGTGTGGCGTGACGAGAATGGATAGGATAAGGAATGAGTATATAAGAGGAAGCCTGAAAGTTGCACCCATAACAGAAAAAGTAAGGGCAAATCGCCTAGCATGGTACGGGCATGTATTTATTTAATCGTATGGCGATATAGTCACATAGGCAAAAATTATGTACAGTATATTATTTTATAAGGCAACAGCCAAGTTTTGCAACCACTGCACAGCATCGGCCGTCAGGTCTAATAGGTCATCCAGGCCACCCGAGTATGCGCGGAGTGGGCACCGCTGGATGATGTGCTCCATGGTCTGGTCCTCGATGCCGCAATCGCATAGCGCAGAGTCACTCCAGCCCCACGTATGCCGGAAGAAGTTGCATCGCCCGTGCCCGGTTCTTAGGCGGTTTAAGCGACACCATAGTTTCCTAGGAAGGTCGGTCCCCTTGCTCATGGTAGTCGGATCTATATTCGCGGCCGGGGTACCGTCAGCTTGCTTCATCCATTCTTGTTTCCAGTGCTGCTGTACGTCGAAGGAACTTTGTGTGTGTTGTAGTGGCTGTGTATGCCGGGCGACGGGACTTTAGTCTCGCCATAGGCATGCTACGGGCATGTGATGCGGAGGGATGAAAGTCATGTGACAAGAAAGGTAATAAGAATGAATGTGGAGGGAAGTACGAGGAGAGAAAAACCGAAGAAAAGGTGGATGGACTGTGTGAAAGATGATATGAAACTAACGCAAGTGAATGATGAGATGACGGGTGACAGAGATGTATGGAAGAAAAAGACATGCTGCGCCGACCCCAAGTGAATGGGACAAGGGCAAGCGAATGATGATAACATATTTAGCACCAGTCTCTCTCGCTATTACGTAATTTCGTAAGGAATTCGTATATGAGGTGCAAGCGCGTACTACTTGCTCTTAGAGTTGGTCAAAGACGCTTAGTCTTAGTAAGATGGCATATAGTCGAGAAATTGGGACGGGTTCCGCCGTGGCGGGGTGGCGGGTTCAAGGCGTCAGCCCGGACCGGCCTTCACCACTGGAGGGCTTCGTTACTTTTTCTTTAATATATGACATCTATTTCAGTTCAGAATATTTAAATTTTGGTAAACATCCAAATAAACTGAATCCACATGAAAGTGCCGTACAATATTATTGTGCTACGGTACATCTTGAAAAATCCAGAAGTGTACAATGTACAATCGCGTTGACGATAGCGTCTTTAAGCATAAGGTTTTACTATTATTTTTGATTCATATTTCTATTAATGTCAAAAGTCTACGTAAACATGACGTGTTTAATGACATTCGCTCACTTTATTCTATTCAAGCCGGTGCAATGTTCGCTTAGACGTATTTTATTTGGCGCAACATTCGAAATTTTAAAAATAATATAGAAATACTGAATTACCTGGACATATCAACATTTGACAGATCGTTGACATCCGCCGGGTCAATGTTGACATACATCCCGTCCTGCGGGTATGCATACGCGCCGGTCGGATCCGTCTCGTAAGCCATGAAGTCCTTCTGATCGTTGTTGTACGATGTTTGGTCGTCGACCGCTGGAGGGTTGGACGCTTGGCTGGAGGATGCTGAGAGTTGGGAGATTCCTGGAATATTTTTTTATTTAAAATTTACTGCGCTTCAGAAAAACTTAAGAGGCCGTAGTCGATTTTGGAGCAGAAATGTAAAATTGATAGATTTAGTCGCTGAAATTAAACACGTTTTGTTACGTAATATCTAAATAACAAGTATTGGTTTCTGTTAGCACGTCTTCTCATCTTGCCTTTTAATAATGAGGTCGCGAGCGTGCGTCACCGGTAATATATGAAGAGAAGGGGCAGTTTATAAAAATTTATCAAAAAATTATGGTGGCAAATTATAGAAATTGATGTATAAGAATAGTTTCAGCAAATGTTGTAAATTGTTTAAGTATCAAAATTACGTTGAAGTTAAGTCAATTTTCAGAGAAACTGTCACTTGTTTTAAAGTAATTTCTGGAGAAAATTGAATTCGTTTAACTTTCAGTTCCTCGAACTCTAAGTCATATAACAAAAATGTAATCTGATAAAGGTCAAGTACAGAATATGTGTAATACAATTTTACTATTTTTATAAGTCCAAACTTTACGAAATTTACAAATAAGAGCGACAAAATCAGTGCTTTACGCGCGTTTACCTAAACGTCCATCAGAAAAAAAAACATTACTAATTTAGTAAGTCTGTTTTAAAAAAAAATATCGGATAAAAAGGCAAGATAAGAAGACGTGCTAATAGAAACCAGTACTTGTTATTTCAATTTGGTAACAAAAGGTGTACAATTTCATCGACTAAATCTATCAATTTTCCATTCTTGCGACTAAAATCGACACCGGCCTCTTAAGGTACAAAAGGCAAACTTAATCAACGTTTTACAGTTAATTAGGAAACAAATATAATTATTTTATTTGATATGATATTATTTTTGTTGTTTTTGGTTAATAAGCACCTTTACACTACATTGACCTACTAACACGAAATACCTAAAATACAAGTATTAAGTTACTTAGATTAGGTATTGATGTAAAATATGTTACAGCCAGTTACGATTTTTGCTTACAAGATCTTATATTTTACGTTTACTTTTCTAAACCATGTTTGTACATTTATAGTATTTGAGTACCTACTATTTAAGCGTATTATGATTATTCTAATTTTTCGATATTTTTAAATAATCTTATCTTATCTTATCTTATCTTACCTTTTCCAAGTATCTTCCCGAAGCTTCCAAGGATGCTGGGTAGGAACATGGCCAGCAGCATCCCCTTGAACAGCTGCGCGCCGAAGAGTAGCGGCACGAACAGCTTCTTTAGGCCAAATGCTGGAACATAAAGTATGTCGTAACTCGTCATCAGTCTATCACATTAGGCAAGAAGGCAATTCGAACTTTATAATCTTCTTATAATTTCATTAGACTTATATTGACCGGGATTATATAGACCGTGATTACCTTTTGTATTATTTAGCTCCCGACCACCTCGTGAAAACCCGTGAACATGATGCATGTAACTGCGTCGAAATATCGGGAGCTCATAAATAATACAAAAGGTAATCACGGTCTATATCCCGGTCAATATAAGTCTAGTGAAACTAACCGTTAATCATTCAAAACTCTAATTGTTATAATTTGTTACCGCGTTAAGGTTAGACTTCGCCAATTCGAATGTACACGGACATGTACGGACAAGTACGAGCGAAATGCACGATATCTGAATGACATCATTTAGATGTCATTCGGTTCATTAAAATGTCATTCAGAATAGTGTACGTTCGAACTGGCCTGTCCGGTACGGTACAGCCAAGGTAAATTAGGCGTTAGGGGCCCACTGACTATCAGTCCGCCGGACGATATCGGCCTGCCAGTTGTTCGAAACTGTCAAATTTTTGTTTTAACTGGCAGGCCGATATCGTCCGGCGGACTGATAGTCAATCTCCTTGACGAAATGAATGACAGATGGTTCTAATTGCGGCAATAACAGCTGCAAAATTTATATAAACGGTGCATTTAAGTGATACAAGATAAATATTCGCGACTGTAATAGCTACTGGAATAATAACAAGCAACTTTTGTTATGACAGCAACCGTGAAATCGCAAAAAAATAGGAACTAAATTTCAATTCGAGACGATACACGATGTATGGAAATCAGATTTATTTGTGATTGCAGTGGCTGCTGTGGTAAAAGTTGATCACGGAAATGAGTCGCGCACATGAGTAGACTCCCAAAAATGTCACTCGGTATATGAAATTGATCAATTACATCGACGGTTTCACGTTGCTGCATTGCTACGATTTTTGTAAAACTCGTAATATTTGATGTGAACTGAAATGAAATAACTTTATTTTAGGCAACTAGCTAGTGGCCCATAGATAAATACCTTAAAACTAGCATACCTACATATTACAAACAGTATATTTTAAAACTCCTCCTTGTTGAAGGTCGCATTGTGTCGAGATTCCAACTTCGCGACACTCAGAATGAGACCTAACTTTGCTTTTACATACGCTACGATGTCATCGACCTTCGTATATTTATTAGAAGTCTCGAGTTTGTAACTTGGTACAAGTACAACCCACGCGTAATAATTTCACGATCATTATAAGCGCGCCCTTGAGTAAAGGGAAACTTGGGCCTTGTAAATATGTCACCTCTGTATAAATTAGTATATTACCTTCTCTATAGGGCAACAGGGAATAGACTACGAGTTTTAAAGCCCTTACAGTACGAGTATGTACTAGGTGAGGTAAATTAGGAGTTTAGAGTCGTGGGTTGGTATTGAAAGACATTATGTAATATGCTTAATTACTATGATTTGAATAATAATAAATATTTCTCATTCATACTTACATCGGAATGTGATGAATCTGGCAGCTTTTGGTAGATTTATTGAAATAATATGAGTTTCTACAAAATTCTTTATCTTTTGCAGTAATCTATACTCATACGTGTATGTACTGAAGAGTGCTCTCGACTCAACTTCATCTTCCAACTTTCTTGATTCTCTTTTCTTCACAGATTTGATTTCAACGCCATCTACTATTACAAACCTATCCATGCTCAAAGCATCATCTACTATCCTTTCTAATTCATTCTCTAATTGCTTTTCAGTTCTATTCACAAGCAGTAACTTTTCTGTAAACTCTCCAACAGTCTCTATCATATTGCCAATAAAACTCTCTGACTCTTCATTTGACTGTACATTTTTATTTTCAAATTTATTACTACTTTGACAACTATGGCATTGTTTAGATTCTACTTTATTACCTAGACTGTCTATTCTTTTGGTTAAGTTTTCTATTTGACTTATTTCATTACTAAGAACTGTCTGACAATTGTTTTGTAGTATAAGGAGGAATATATATGTTATGACTAAAAGGCCTCTCTCCGCGAACCTCCATTCTGATCTGCTAAGCCTTTTCTGGTCTGTTCCGAGTAAGAGATCCATTGTTGTGGGGATCTCTATCAAACTTCATTACCGATGATATTGAAGCTTTCTTGAGATTTTGTTGAGGTCATTGAAATCTGAAACAATGAAAAAATGCATGAATATAGACTTATTCTAGGAAAAAGATGCTATATATTGAGAATATTTGTTTCATAGAATAAAATTAAAACTATTTATATGGACTCCATAATCTGATAACTCTTTTCATAGGATTCAAGTTTTGAGCTTAAAAATAATTTTGGCGGCGATATTTTATGACCTTTAGCTACGTAAAATTAAAAGATGAGTAATGTGTTGCGATGTGCGTGCCCGCATAAAAGTTTTTAAACAAGAGGGTAGTTTTCCCCAGCAGCTAACTAGTTAGTTACACACAGAAAAAAACATTTAAGTAATGTCAAAGTTTTCTCTTTGTTTTCCCTTCAGCTTTCAAATAAGTATGGTTTCCATTGAAGCCATTATTTTATAATTATTCTTTATTACTTCCGCAATAATTCTATTACGGTCATAATAATTATGAATATGAAGTAATGCAGAAGAAAGACTAAATAATTGTGGGAAAAACTATATTACATGACATGACTATGGCTTCCCACCGATTGTTCCAGCATATTGCTGTGCAAAGGAAAAAAGCGGTATCTGAGTCTTGATATCTTGCACACTTCCGTCTTTTTTCTGCATACGGCAGTATGTTATGGGGAAACGCAATGGTCTGGTTTTATAGAAAACTAAAGTTTGTTTATAGGTATTGTGACCTACATTTATCAGATGAACAATGATCTTTGGGAATTATTTAGACGGATGTAGGGTATGTTGATCAAGCTAAGTTTAATAAACTATTCATTTTCAAGAGATGTTAATGTCCCGTTAATATACCTATTGTTATGTACTTATTCAAAAGAAATATAAGGTCATACAACAATAAAACAATGAAGTTATAATGTTTAAGTGTTTCGTTCATAAGATTTATGAGTAAAATAAATGTATAAGAATAACATTCGGAATGGAACTAGAGAATTAAAAATATTTTCTTCAATATCTTGTGATAGTATAATTAAAACGACGTACAAAACTTTCGTATAGATGCATCAGCCAATCAGCAAATTATTTTAATTATTTCGTAACGAAACCTTTGCGTTGAACAGTGAAATTATTCAATCGATTAAATCTGATCTACTTCAAACCAGATATCAACGTTTGCAAATAAAACTTTTAAACAAATAATTTAATAAATTAAAATAATAATTTAATTATTTTTAAATAATTTAGAGAAATACAAAGAAAACGTTTAATTACTGGATTACAGCACCAAAAGTAATTTCAAAATTAGTAATTTAATTTTTTTTACGTTCTTCTTTTGTCCATGAGTATATTATCATTATTTATCATGTATCCGCAAATACTCGTTATCAGGTTAACCCTTCCGGAACGTATGTAGGTGGATGTAACGATGTTACTTTTCCCGTTTCAAACCCTTTGATTTTTAAGTGGACCCAAAGCCTAGGAAAACGTAGCTTTTTTATCTAACCTTTTGATGTAAAGAATTTGTTACACGTATATTTTGACTCAAACAAATTTGTTATTGGTTGTACGTAGAAAAGTTTGACATCGATGCTATTGATTTTTTATACAAATATACAATTTATTATTATGTAATACAATTAGCACTTCATCCCGAACTAAGACCTCGTGATTTACAATTAAGTAATATAAAAACAAGAAAACCGGCCAAGTGAGAGTCGGACTCGCCCGAGGGTTCCGTACTTTTTAGTATATGTTGTTAATGTTGTTATAGCGGCAACAGAAATACATCATCTGTGAAAATTTCAACAGTCTACCTATCACGGTTCATGAGATACAGCCTGGTGACAGACAGACGGACAGACGGACAGCGGAGTCTTAGTAATAGCGTCCCGTTTTTACCCTTTGGGTACGGAACCCTAAGAATGATAACATTTAAAACTTTCGCGTTTTGAACACATATTAAATCACATTTACAATCGGGTCTATCGCGAATTTATTTTGTTACCTTTATTTACCCACGTTTCGACACAGAATAAATTCGCGATAGACCGGATTGTAAATGTGATTTAATATAAAAACCGACCAAGTGCAAGTCGGACTCGCGCACGAAGGGTTCCGTACCATTACGGAAAAAACAGCAAACAAAATCACGTTTGTTGTATGGGAGCCCCATTTAAATATTTATATTATTCTGTTTTTAGTATTTGTTGTTATAGCGGCAACAGAAATACATCATCTGTGAAAATTTCAACTGTCTAGCTATCACGGTTCATGAGATATAGCCTGGTGACAGACAGACAGACAGACGGACAGACGGACAGACGGACAGCGGAGTCTTAGTAATAGGGTCCCGTTTTTACCCTTTAGGTACGGAACCCTAAAAACTAGTAGTTCGCCCCGAAGAACTCGTTTTGTTGTCGAATTGAATGCACCTACCTAGTCGGCAAAGGATCGAAAACCGCGTGCGATTTATTGCAAAGTCTGTGGAGCCCTTAACTGATAGAGTTAAGTTTCCATAGAGAACCCGTAATGTTTCTTGTCAAATGTCAAATAAATACCTATATTTTGTTTATTTTAAATCTTGCCAATTATTTTAATATCGTACTTTAAAAAACAATATTATAAATGTGTAAACAGGGACCGGCCCGCTATCCCTTATCGGGGTTTTATAAGGGTATTGCATAAGGCTTAACTCACCATACCCTTTGCCAGACGAAACCCTTTGTTTTGCTTTTAAAAACCCTTATATAAAGCTACTACATTTGAGTAATCGGTAGCCCAAATACCCTTACAAAACCCTTATCATCCGCTCACCAACACCTTGCATATTGCTTATAAGGGTTAGCCTTATAAAGGGCTTCCCTTTTAGCATATAAGCGTGCTAATTTAAGTCGTCTACCTTGTTCATAAAGCACACATTACTTCGAATCCGAGCGATCGTCGGCGGCGACGGCGGCGTTCTTTGACTAGGCACGTATTTTCTTTCCTTTTCATACACTACCGTAGATATATACTAATCTTGTCTCTTTCACGCAAAGGGAAACCTTTATAAAAAGCGCTTAAAGATAAGGGTAACCCTTATTAAGGGCTAGCCTTATTTTTGGCTAGCTTTTCGGTAAGGGTTAGTCAAAGGTAGGGGTATGAATGGGCTTGCAGTTCAGAAGGGAAAGTCTTTCAGTGTGTTAGCCGTGTTTAAGTGTCGCCCATTGAAAGGGTTTTATCGCGGAAAGGGTTGTCCGGTCCCTGGTGTAAACCGAGCACTCATTGGATACCAAACTCGACCATACTTTCTTGCAAATAAGATGACCAGAATAGCAAGACCCCTCACAAATAGCTCTTTGGCTTTCATCGCTCTTCTAGCTCCATAACCCCTTGATCGAGCCTGCTCCTAATTTAATTACTAAAATATAAATGCCTTCATCCTACACGAACCCAATTTCATTTAATTTTGATCCAATTTACGTAAGTTATTGTCCATCAAACTATCCTCTGATAGTTCAGCTTAAAAACATGGAAATGCCAGGACGTGCCCCTATCCGGCCGTGTGTTCCAAGTTGAATGTAAGAACTTCGCTTTGCTTGCTCGTTCAATTAAAAGCGTTATTCAAAATAATCACAAGTGCTTATTGTTTTTTTACTTTAAAAAAACCGGCCAAGTGCGAGTCGGACTCGCGTTCCAAGGGTTCCGTACATTACACAATTTAAACAATGTATTTTTATGTGAAATGTCTTTAAAAACCCGTAGGGGTCGGATCAAAAACTAAGTAATTAAGTCCGACTCACGCTTGACTGCACATTTCTAATAGGTTTTCCGGTAATCTATAGGTAAAGATCTATTTCGTGTATTTTTTTCAAAATGTTTGACGCAGTAGTTTCGGAGATAAAGAGGGGAATGGTCATTTTTTGCCTATTTTCTTGAATAACTTCTAAACTATTTATTTTAAAATTATAAAAAATATATATTTGAGATTCTCACAATGGGCTTTTCATTTGATATGTAACCCTAGTTTGACAAACTTTATTTTTTAATTTTCTCATTTACTCCCCAAAAGTGGCCCCCGTGTTTAAAATTAATATGTTTACGTTACATGTCCATCTTGGGGTCACAAACTTACATATGTGTACCAAATTTCAACTTTATTGGTCCAACAGTTTCGGAGAAAATAGGCTGTGACAGACGGACAGACAGACAGACGCACGATTGATCCTATAAGGGTTCCGTTTTTTCCTTTTGAGGTACGGAACCCTAAAAATACATAGATCACAAATTTTTCTAATACATCGTTCTTCATGTAGTACTGAAGCGTTTGGATAGACTTTCTATACCTATTCGAATTAAAAATATTATAACTTTTAGTAAAGTAATTAATGCTTCCACCAAAAAATAATCCTATCTACAAACTTTACCTTATGTTACAAAAGTTACAATAGACATTGTGCAAAGGCTAACTGTAAATACGTTTTTAGGTACAGTACCTAAATATGTCATGAATAACGTACGGTACATAATGCCCCAGCTAACAAAGGTAGGCCAAATCGGTTCACGCATCCCAAAAAGTTTTATTAACCTTGTGAAGGGTTAGTAGAGATTGTCCCAAAAAATACGTAGACATTTTAGTACATTACGATACAAGTGCGAATAGTAGGAAATTCGCAACAAGTGGCGATAAATTAAAACACGGCCGAAGGGTCTGGAGCTCGGAAGTCTTGTGTAGTTTATAAATAATTTGGTTCAACCGATCAAGTAAATCTTAAGTTATTCGGAACTGTCAAATTATTGTTTTAACTGACAGGCTGATATCGTCCGGCGGACTGGTAATGGGCGGGCCTTTACGCATTGTGCTGCCGGATTTTTTTGTTAACTTAGTAAAAGATTATGAAAAGTAATATTAAGGTGGGTATTTTAAAAATACTATTTTTCTTTCCGTAATCCCACAAAAATATTTTATAACTTTTCTTTGTTTTACCCCTGTGGAAACTTTCGGGTAAAAAAGCTTGGAATTTAGTCAAGTTAGCGAGGAAAATACCTTTGGAATAAAATAAATTCATAAAAAGTACATACAGGGTGTTTTCTTAACTATTAGTACTACGCAAGGTAAATATGTGGTATTTTCTATAAAAAGGGACCTTATTGTCGATGGCGCATACGCCATTACGATCGATGCTCCGATATAAATACAATGCCGCGCGACGCTGTGCGGCGTAAGCGCCATCGACAATAAGGTCCCTTTTCATAGAAAATGCCTTAAATGCCCCATATAGGTTATGTTGAAAGACTTAATTAGGTAGTCTCATAACATGATATAGGTATTATTTTGTGGAATTCGATCTTGAAATTCCGTGGTTGGTTCCCTTCAATGGGATCTGCGTACATACTTATTTACATGTACATAACATTTTTTTATATTATGGGATACCTAGGACAGAGAAGAGTTGTGATAGTAAACATTTATTTCTTGGAAATTAAAAATGATGGCTGCCCAAAAACCTATCCTTCATTCACAGTGATGATTTTTTTTGGAATAATGTGAATTAAGCTGCACATAATTATAAAGTTCGTAACGGTGATATGCTTTTTTGCTGAGATATATTGTTTAAAGCAAAAACCGGCCAAGTGCGAGAAGGACTCGCACACGAAGGGTTCCGTACCATTATCTATAAAAACGGTCACCCATCCAAGTACTGACCCCGCCCGACGTTGCTTAACTTCGGTCAAAAATCACGTTTTATGTATGGGAGCCCCACTTAAATCTCTATTTTATTCTGTTTTTAGTATTTGTTGTTATAGCGGCAACCGAAATACATCATCTGTGAAAATTTCAGCTGTCTAGCTATCACAGATCACGAGATTCAGCCTGGTGACAGACGGACAGACGGACAGCGGAGTCTTAGTAATAGAGTCCCGTTCTTACCCTTTGGGT
The DNA here is from genome assembly GCF_947568885.1 of Cydia strobilella. Lineage (NCBI taxonomy): Eukaryota > Metazoa > Arthropoda > Insecta > Lepidoptera > Tortricidae > Cydia > Cydia strobilella. The sequence goes on from NC_086060.1 coordinate 9,278,368, forward strand.
ACGGAACCCTAAAAATTGTCACAATGCTAGGTCCCCCGCCCTACCTTGTAAAATATATATCACTAGCAAATAGTTAAACTGTGTTAGTAAAAACATAAATTAACCATTCCCGTCATTACCCTCGTCGATTTAAGTAAATTATGGACAGTTTGACATCGGAGCCTCGGGCCTCGTCTTTAATTCAGTTAGTGAACAGTTTGACTGCCGTTCGGCAGCAAGGAAAATACATAAATAAATAAATGCATAAATCATTAACCCTTACCCAAGCATAATACGATTTATCGACCACATACGCGGCAATAGAATTTCAACTTTAGCATTCCGATTTAAGGCCATTCCATCGGTTTGCCGCTGTCTCTGTCACATTTCGCAAGAAAGAACGGGAAAGTGCATGCGCGCCAAGTGTCCATTTTGATCAAATTTTGTCGATTTTTATTTATTTTAAAAACGTTACCCTACAATATCGAAATTCGAAAGCTATGAAATTACTATTTAAGTTAAGATTGTTTTTTCTTCTTTTTTTGTTTATAGTATCACATAATAAATAACCGAGTAAAGTTGGATTAAAAGTCCGAGTTAGAGGTTACTTTGGGAATTAATTGTATCGAGCGAAGTGTCATAATTCGTGTATCGAAAGCTATGATATTAAAGATAATATAGCCAAGAACTACATATATTTTTTCCACGTCTACGAATATCAACGCCTCTTAGTAAAACATGATTATATAAGGAGATTTTTCGCCTTCTGGCTCAGGGAACCGCCTTAAGGTTCAAATTAGACACTTTCGGGAAATGTGACTTGTCTTCAAATTAATCATCAATTGGAATACATTAGGATTTTTTGGGAAAACTTTGTAGATTGGTGCGGCCTGGAAAAGGGTTAAAAGAAAGGAAATATCAAATAGTTAACAGTTTTGATAAGTTAACGTGTTAAAATAACAACTTGCTACTCCTTTGCTAAATCCATTGAAATGGCGTATTTTGATTTCCGGTTGAACTTCAAACTGACGAAATTGTCTCGAGCTTTTTTTGCTCATGATCATTTATCTGTTTAAAGTGTAAAATTGATAGCTCATTGTATTTAAAAAAAAAGTAACGTAGAAGTGTGCAGCTAATAAATAATTAAATTTAAACCATTTTAGTCAACAGCCGGCAATTCATCGTAGCTATTTGTAAAATCCAGCTATCACTTTTACTAAAATAAACTACCTACTAAACAACGTCATGCATTACGAGTACAATTTTGACATTGGTAAAATCACCATTAAAAATATGATTGAAGCTTTAGGGATGCCGTTTAGCAAATATGTGTTAACACGCAATAATTTATCAATAAAATGTCAACTTTAAGCGTCAATTTTTTGAGTTTTTTCGTCAATTTCCAGAGGAGTTACATGCGCGTTGCCGGCCCTAACACTCCTCTCCGTCGAGCTCTGGCAACCTTACTCACCGGCTGTTATTTGGCTGCGGTTTTCTGTAAGGTGGAGGTACCTCCCCAGTTGGGCTCTGCTCTAGATCTGGAATGACATCCGCTGTCCTGTGCCCTACCACACAAAGCGAGATGTTATTCACAGTGCCCATACCTCTCTTTTGGACGTAGTTTAAGGACATACCCGGGTCCAGTGAGTTGACATCTTATTGCAAAATTGATGTGGGTTACACATTATTGCTTATCAGCAGTATCTTATTGGTATTCTCTACCTCTAACCGTGTCTGGCTTGGGCCCTAGTAGACCTTAGACACCATAAGTTATCGTCTGATAACAGCCACCCAGGTTCGCGACTGCTGTACCTACACTACCTGCATACATACTTGATATTTGTTGTCATAAACTAGTAAACAATCCATGACACAAACTCAGTTTTCACTCGCTGTGCATCGTGTGGTGTCGGAGTGGTTCGTGAAGCGTCGTGTTTTTGGTTACTCTGTTTCTCGATTGGATTTTCTTATTCACTCTCAATTAAAGATTTGTTTACAATGAAGTGCTATGCTTAATTGATTTATATTGTTTGAAAAATAAAAAAATGGACCTATGTTCATATAACATTATTTACTTGTAATAACGTCAGAAATACGTGGTTGAAATCGGTCGGGTTTAAACAGCCCACGGTGTATATTTTTGTTTTTATATTACAGTGCGCTGGCTGAAATTAATTAATAACCTAAAATATTGGTTCGATCCTACGTGGATCCCACTTCGAGCCTGGCAGTATTGAAGGATCCATGTTACCCTGAGATGTTACCCAACGATTGAATTGATTGGCGTATTTCAAAAGAACTGACGTGTGGAGGTTGAATTCAATAGACCCCAGTAATCTACCGGATTTTCTTTACTCACAGTAATTACTTACATATTTGTGACATTTTCAACCAAAAGATACCACATTGTCGCTTGTCAATAAGGTTGATTTCAAATTGAAGCTGTATAGAAATAGCGTCTTATTGACAACCGACAATAAGTACCCTTTTGATTGAAAATGGCACATTTACTCTTAGTAGTTAGTAGTCTGTGTTTCCGCATGAGTACAATTTGGGGCTATTCAAGGCAAGAGTTAATAGGTATCTCATAAGTAAGCGTGCTCCACCGTAGACCACATCATCACTTACCATCAGGTGGGATCGTGGTCAAACGCCTGCCTATTCATCATAAAAAAAAGTAGTTTTATTAATTGAGTGGGTGGTTTCCGTCAGCATCTATTGTTTGCCGTCCTAGCTTGAAATTTATAGAAACAAAGGGTTTTGTTTTCACCTTGTGGGTGTTGGTACATGGAGACGCTTCCTTAAAATGGTAATAAGCAGCAAATTTGTTTATCATAATAGCCATTTGTATCATAATAATTGTAAAACAAATGATGTAAACAACGGTATTTGTAAACTACTTATTTAATATATTTCTGTGTCTATCCATCACGGAACAATGGTCCGGACATTTGGGAGGCGTGCGTTGAGCCGAAGCCAACACGTATATACCCCTTTGACACTTTAATGAAATGCAAGGGGTACACCGAGCGGATGATGCCCTTGCCCGAATTATGGGACGCACGCAGAGGCAGCACCCGCCAGGATGTAGGTTGCGTTCAGGAACGATTTTTTTACAGTTTAAATATCATGGTGATGATTAATATTATCCCACGGATCAAAGTAACCCCAGTTAACCGGTACTTAGTACGGATCCGCAGGCTTTTTTCTGTCTTATCGGATATTGGTTTAATAAGAATGGGGCACAATATTTTACCTTCTGCAATATAAAATTTCATCTCTTTCCAGCTGTGCAAAAAGAGAGCCAAATATTAATTATATTACTTAACCCAGTTTTCCATTTGAGTTTGTCACTAAAACTGAAAGCCTCATTTAATTTCATCCCCTTTATCCTCTACTAATAGCGGTGGAGGTAATAATAATATAATAAAAAAATTACAATCTGTTCCTAAACGCTTTCAAAGTTCTATAAAATGGCAGATATTGCCTTATCGCCTTTTATACGGTAAGTAATCAGTGTTGAACTTTCAGAATACTTTCCTATTCAAAATAAGGTACAATTTTAATATTCAAGTCAGATTTCAAGTGTTATTTTTCTGTCCTAAAATAGAACTTGAAATGAGGGCTAACGCGTATGAATTCGCCGCTAGGGGCGCTAGTGTAGATGGTGGTCTTTTCCATAGTTCGAAATGTCAAATGTCACTTGTCACTTCAATGACTGACAGCTGTTCTTTAGTCTTTTGGACCACCATCAACAGAGGTGCCAACTGGTGAGCAAAAAAACGATAGACCTCATTACTCATGAGTAGCAAAAGGAACGGATATTGAGTGAATAGAAATGGAGTCGATTGAATGGAATTCTAAAATTAAAACGACTGTTTCTGTCATCATGAATGATTTTGTCTATAAATATGCGAATATGATGAAAAATAAATTCACTGACAAATCACTGACAATCGTTTGTATTTATCTGTCAGGTTAGGGGTCTTCCGGGTATAGGGCTCCTCCAACCTCTTCCACCGTTCTCGGTCTTGCGCCTGTGTGAGCCAGTTGCTCGACAGCGAGCGCCAGTATGCTCAGATCCGCGTTTCCCCCTTGGTCTTTGGAGATAGATAGATAGAACTAAATTGCACACCGTAATAAAAAAAAAGATTAAATACACAGAGCTAGAGCAACAGACTGTTCTATCGCTAAATAAACTAAAAAAAATAGTATTAGTCTAGATCTAGCAATTTGTTAATATACTTCTGTTCATGCCCTAGAGGCCTTTTTCCACAAAATGGCACATTATTGTTTAAATGAATACAACAATGTTTCAAGTTGCAAGATATCCATTCAAGATGTCAGCAATTACCTCAAAACGCCATCCGCGGTTTTCGTAATTCGGGTCTTCATTGTATTTAGCAACTTTGTTGCAAATGAGCAAAAATCTTAACAGCAGGCAACGCACTTGTAACGCCTCTGGTGTTGCAGGTGGCCATTGGATGACGGTAATTGCAGAAAAATGTTATTGTTGGAAGCCAAAACCACACTTTTCTCCGAAATTTCGTTGCTTAAGCATTTTATGCCTTTGTTTTGTCCATCTGTTTCATTACATGTTACAACCAAAAAAACAGTGTGTGCGTGTAATCTTTACGCGTGATTGAAGTAAAACTTCTTTGACGATGACGTTAATTATCGCTATATTGGCACTTTGACGTGTGTCCTATTGTGCGTGTCACAAAAATCTGAGTTACCCTCTAGTCGCGCTTAAAGAAGTTTTGCTTCAGAAATTCCGCTACAGCGACGCGACGTCTACTCCATTAAATGTCTTTACCTAACTTATCGAATTCCATTTGCGACCAATATGTTCGCTCAAGCTTCTGTTAAAGGAGATTACTACCCATATAATAACAGCCTAACAGCCATTGAAAAACAGTTTGAATTTGGAATTTACTGCACGGGGATACGGTTTACAATTGAATGATTTTTAAAATGTCTGTTAGGCTGTTATGCGTGGGGGGAAGATTAGGCTTAGGGATTTCACAGTATTATCTGCGAAGGCTTATACATCCGTGAAAATACATAACTAAATTATACCAAGGACGTGTGTTAACTTAGAAACTTAACAAACCTTTGTCAAATAATGTCCCTTTCTAACACAAATGTCAAAGTGACAGACAGGAGTATTAAAACTCATAGTGCATATCAAATCAAAATTATTCACATTGCGGTGTCTTGTTTCCGGGTTTTCAGTTTCAGGGTCTAATAAACCCATTGACACCTTACGGGTCTCTTTAAAACTAGGGTTTTACGGCCCTATTACGTTGACCTCATTGTGCCCCTAAATAAGCCCCTAAAGGCGGGTTAACAGGTAATTCCACGACTTTAGCTTTTTATGTCAGACTTTTTATACTACACATTTGGGATGTACAGTCAGCTGCAGTGAGAGGTGACCTGGGTCACCTCTCACTGCAGCTAAGTCGGACTCGCCCACGAAGGGTTCCGTACCATTACGCAAAAAACGGCAAACCCTAAAAAAGTTAGGAGCAAAAAGGGCCCTGCATAGAAATTTGTTTGCAGGTGGGGTCACCTATTTCTGCAGCTGATTGTACCTAACGTGATCGAAAAAGTTAAATTATAAAATGTTAAGTATCCAGAGCGTCCGAGAGAGAGAGAGAGAGTTGGGAGCTTTTTTTATAGAATCTGTTTTTTGCTCCTCTTTTTTAGGGTTTGCCGTTTTTTGCGTATTGGTACGGAACCCTTCGTGTGCGAGTCCGACTTGCACTTGGCCGGTTTTTAATAAACGAAAAATCGAAAAAAAATAAAACGAAGGGGTATAGTTAATTTACAATAAATTGAGTAAGATCTGTTCCATAATTTACTTTGGGATCAAATCACGAACTACACAAATCACAAATTATTTTATTAAATTTTTTTTTTCTAAGTAGTTACACTACTATATCGTCAGGTGACAAGCAAAACTCACTAATTACTGATTGTATCTAGTTTTTGGGTGAAAACGAAAAGTATTTGATAGCAAAAATGGATAAATGTGCCTCAAGTAGGTTGGTAGAGATAGAGACAGGTTTTGTAACGGTAATTAATTACAAAATTACCCATACATAAAGTGTTTGAATGGTGGAACCTAAAGCGACGGAATAGAGGAAAGCATAAACTGCAAATTCATTAACATGACCACCATTTGCCTTTAGTTTCGAAGCGGGGCTAGCATAAGTGTATGTTAATTTACTTGTCCTACACTATCGATGTCTTTTGCATATTAGTACCTACCTACCTCTCGCGTCAAATGATTGGGTTGGATTTAATTTTAAATATAATTTGACGAATACGTTTTTACCGTATAATAATAATAATATAATATAGCCTCTTTATTCCTTAATAAACAAACATAATTTACAGTTTCATTTCTTAATAATTAAAATTAAAATTTCATTTCATGCATTTCTATATCTTACATAATTAACATTCCGAATTTACATTTCCATTTCATAGTTTAGTTTAATATATATATATATTTTTTAATTTTACTTTTTCACATTTAGTACATTTTTCTTTACACAGAAAAATAAAAATAAATTAATAAATTGCACATTATTTTTTGTTTTTACCGTATATTTATTACTTAAATGTTACATTTCTAAATAAATTTTCAGCGCGGTAACGCCGCCAGCGTAATGGGTACGTTTGAGCCGGGTACGATTCGTGACAGTTATTTTATTTAACTACTGAGGTTATTATTTAAACAAAAAAAAAATGACGACGCCTGTTTCGGATATCATCATTGGTATTTTTGGGACGAAGCATGTTGCTGATCTACATTTGTAGCCACCAGACGAAGCCTGCGTTGCGGATTTCTTACATGTAACTAGATTATTTTTTTAGATTTTCTCAATTTCTGTATTTTTTTTATGTAGTGTGCAATAAAAAAAAGAAAAAAATAATAATGTGCTAGACTTCCAAAAAAAACTAAAATATTTTACGTGACAGACTCTCTCCATATACCAATAATATATAAAACAATTAGGTGTCATATTAGAGAGTTCGGATTAACACTACACCAGCGTTACTGCTGCAGTAATGCGGCGTGATATTACAGCCGACTGCATTACTGCACCGTTCCGTGCACTGCTTAGGAATGTTGGGCGTCATGACAGATTAGTGTCATTTTGTACGTACGGGCGCGGCGCACACCCTCCCACTTCCTCGACCTCCGAATGCACGGAATTGGCGCGCGGACGGTACAGTCGAAATATTGGGAGCTCAAAAACAATACAAAAGGTAATCACGGTCAATATCGCGGTCAATACGCTTAAATGGATGCTTTCGGTATTAAAGCATTACGGTATTTCGGTATTAAGCAACAAGATTAAATAGTAAGTTCACAATGTTGCATTCCCCACACACGTCATCCAGCGAAAGTCGCTGCCGTATCGGGTAGCGTGAGGAAATCTTGCATTCATTACAATACAGATGAGAGTAGCGGAAAAATCCGGCTGCGAAATACAGTGTTTATAAGAAGAATAGTATAGATACTTTTTTTGTCCAGTCCGCTTTTTATTACACACTTTTTTACACACGTTTATTACACACTTTTATTTAGCTTCACTGCGTATATTACCTTTGTATATACATATGTATAGTGCTTCAAATCTTGAACCACTTCCCGGTATCTGATTCAGTTGAAATCTGGAATACTATCGTAATTCCGGTGACAATGCAATAATATGCTAATATGGAGGTGTTCTGGTGATATAGCCGGTTTAGGCTCATCAGAAAGGTCTCAAGAAGTTGTTATTTACAATTGTATGTACATTATTTTGACATGTAATTATCTATTACCAATAAAATATATGAATATGAATATGAAGTACTCGATAGACATGCAAATAAGAAGAAGTACAGTCAGCAATAAAAGTGTGTCACAAAAAAAAATATTTTCCCTAAGAAAATGGACCTATACTGGCTATTTCGGGGTTGGTCCCATAGTAAAAGTTGCTCAGTATAATCCCAATACCTCCCTGGCAACGGGATTGCACTTATTTTTCATCCACCGTGTATATATTCGTTGGGGGAAATGTTTGGAAGGTAGTGAGAATATCCGCAACGTTTCCTACCTTTAAAATGACAGTTTCATAGTTACAGAACGGCGCTTACAACCTTTTGCTACGGTGATGTGTCTAATAATGGTAGTATAATGCTTATATTTTCTAAAGCGGATTTTCATTTTCTGAGATAGCAGAAGACTGATGGGCTATTAAAATCACATTATACAACTTTTACTGATTGCGTAAAAGCAAACTTGTTAATACGCTGCTACAGTTTTTCATTTGCGCTGTTATTTAAAGTTGGAAATGATAGTAAAAATGTTATGATTCCCGTAAAGTTTTAATCGCTAAATGTTACATATTATTACAACGAGCAAGCTCATTTTTAGGGTTCCGTTTCTAAACTTTCTGCCTCGCACAGCTAAACTGTGGAATGAACTGCCGCCCGCGGTATTTTCGGACCTATACGATCTTGAAACCATAATAAAAGAGCGTAAATACTCTCATCTTGTAGGCCGTCATGCACTTGCTACCTCTAGTGTTGCAGGTGTCCATAAGCGTCAGTAATTGCTTATCATCAGGTGATTCGTGTGCTCGTTTGCCTCCTATATCGTAAAAAAAACCGGACAAGTGCGAGTCGTACTCGGGTTCCGTACTTTTTAGTATCTGTTGTTATAGCGGCAACAGAAATACATCATCTGTGAAAATTTCAACCGTCTAGCTATCACGGTTTATGAGATACAGCCTGGTGACAGACAGACAGACAGACGGACAGAGCTTTTACCCTTTGGGTACGGAACTCTAAAAAGTAAGCACTAAAATAGACTTCGAGACTCGCTGTAGTTGTAACTTTGTCGCTTTACGGTACTTAGCCTCAAAGGAGGGATTAAGTCTTTCTTACACCATCAACTTGGTGTGAAATAGGACAAATACACTTTTATGAGCATTTTACAAACAACAAAGCTGAGCAGAATTGAACATGCTAATGTTCTTACTGTGCTGGGAAATGGGGTTACTTTGGCAATGCAGTTTAAGTACCTATGCTATTATCTGTTTTTAATATACTAAAAACAGAAAATGTACTCACAACTTCGGGAACAAATATTCTCTCGCTATATCGTAAGTAAGGAATTCGTATAGGAGATGCAAGCGCGTACTGCTTGCCCTTAGAGCTGGTCAAAGACGCTTAGTCTTAGTAAGATGGCATATAGTCGAGAAATCGGGACCGGTTCCGCCGTGGCGGGGTGGCCTAGGGGTTCAAGGCGTTAGCCCGGATTGCTAGACGCCGGTTCGAATCCGGCCTTCACCGCTCAATACTCAATACTCAATATCTTTATTGCTAATAAGGACGAATCCATGCAGTAGTGGATACACAGTATCAAACCAATTTGAAAATACACTGGAGGGCTTCGTCACTTTTTCTTTAAAATATGACATCTATTTAAGTTTAGAAAATGTAGTTTTATATTTTTTGACCAGGCGTAGTGTCTCCGTTTCATTTTGATCGAAAATTCTTTCGTAAGTATGTCCGGCTGTTCTTCTCCACAGGGGAGCCTAGCCAAGGCGGTAGTACTATTAGTTATTCTGTAGCCAAGGTGACAATCGTTTGCAGAAAACGAAACGCTTTCTATCACTCTTCCATATTAATGAGTTAAAAAAAATTATAAAACCATTTCGTTTCTTTGCGAACAATTTTATTTTCAATTTGCTCCGTAGTCGCTTTTATAAACTGTTTCTCGTGAAATTTTGTGAGCAGGTCCAATAATTTTATGGTTTTTGAACAAACTGAATGGACTAACATTTTTTATTTATTTTTCTTTTAAGTATATGTATTTCCTTTACAATACAAATGCGTGGGTAACCCGTTGATTTTAATCTAAATAATGTTACTTCTGAAAAATATAATAGTAGTTCTTTTACATACCTACGATTATGTAGTACTTTAATGGTTTCGCTTTTCACTGTGGAGTGTGGAGTTTCCATTCTTGAATGTAATACTAATGCACTTTCTCTTCACTTTGATAGTTTTGATAACGTTGTTCAGTAGTTAAAGTATATTTACGATTACCTACCTATAGCATATACCCTGATAAGATTTTATTTGGCCTTCACCATGTTGCAGATTTTCAGTGTTTTTAATTTATTTTACTGGCAAGAAGACTTTGAAAACAGACGTTGAAAGTCATCGAATTTCACCGATGTAAAGAACCTGAAAATAATTCGCTACTATAAACGATTATACCTCAAAATTCCAAAAAAAGATGTTCAACCTTATTGAATAGAAAATAAAGGCATTTTAATGAAAGCAAATTGATTTTAGAATAAATTTTAAAGTGGAAATATTACTGTCTTGAACTCACGGCCTCTGGATCGATACTCCAGCGCACTGCCATCTGAGCCACCAAGACCTCATCCATAGCCAGCGAATCTTTCCACCATATAGGTCTAGGGGACCCTAGCGACCTCTACCGTAAGAACGTTACACTTCTTAAACGCCTACTGGAGTTCCAAGTCATATTGGAAATTCACCAGTTACGATACACTATCCCATACTAAACTTACTACTTACGCTTTAAAATTTCTGCTTGTTAAAAATTAAATTAGCAAATTGGTTGTATACTCACTTATTAGCTTTAAAGTCATCAATATCTGGAATACCTAGCTTTGCTCGGAAAACATAAAAACTCAAAAATGCGCGTTTTCCCATAGATAAGACCTAGCTAGATCGATTTTTCGCCCCCGAAAACCCCCATACAGCAAATTTCATGGAAATCATTAAAGCCGTTTCCGAGGTCCCCGAAATATATTTACAAGAATTGCTTGTTTAAAGGTATAAGATTCATGTAGGAAACAGAACTTTCCTCGCTTTTACTCTTAAAACATTCTTAAAACGCATAACTAAATGTCACAGTGACATCTCTTCAAAAGGTCTTTAAACAATCGTCGTCACGTCGTGTCAAGGTGTCACCTATCACACAAATGAAAGTTAAGTGACAAGTGTATGCATAGAAATGAATACGAGTGTTTGAACAGCCCAGTGGCCTTAGGCCTTGGAATTTAGACCGTTTTAGCTACTCGTAAATACTTGGAACTTATGTTAAGAGATGCGTTTTACCATTAAACATAATTTAGGTGTTAATGTTGGAAATTGTTGAGCATGGAAGATTTTGAGCACAAAGAAATATACATTTTCTCGATTACTTACACGCAAGTTCGAGACATCTATTTTATTCATCCAAGTAATATGTAAACCGGAACATTTTATACTAAACTAAAGTGTTTTAAAATTATACACATCCGTAATAAATTGTATTGTATTGTATACCATCGTCTAATGCCCATAACACAAGCCTTATTGAGTTTCCCACAGATTGTCCCATAATATTTATTTAAATTTATATATAATTTTTTAATATTTGACGAAATCACATGCCCCAAAAACTTGAACGTTCGTATAGTGTGAACTCGCCTTTATGCACGTCGGGTCTGCCAACTCACCATAAAGGTAAGGCAATATATGGCACGCATTTAAAAATAAAAAAGTCGGCTGCTTTTGACTAAACGTCTGTCGAACTGTGAGCCGTTCCATTTCCAGTCTGTTCCAAGGTAAGAAAATAAATAAAAAGAAGGGGGAAAATAAATGTATAAGAGTTTTGCTGCTTGTAAAAGTAATGTTTGAATATGGCACGGTGATAAAAACCAGACAAGTGCAAGTCGGACTCGCCAACCGAGGGTCCCGTACTTTTTAGTATTTGTTGTTATAGCGGCAACAGAAATACATCATCTTTGAAAAGTTCAACTGTTCTAGCTATCCCGATTCATGACATACAGCCTGGTGACAGACAGACGGACAGACGGACAGTATAGTCTTAGTAATACGGTCCCGTTTTTACCCTTTGGGTACGGAACCCTAACAATGCGTAAAACGGCCCACGCAACACGGAATTACTGATAACAATAGAAATTTTTCCAGAAATTTCCATGTGTTTTTTATATTTCTCAAATTTTTGTATAAGAAATAAATTATCTATTTCCAAAATGAAAAATATTTTTCTTTCTGTAAATTTTTCCTTAAAACTTTTAGAATTTTTTTTAAGTTTTTGAAAACTTTCCGCGACGCTCTATACAGGGAACTGTTATTAGGTAAATATTAACATTATTCCGAAAGAGAAAACCCGCTATTTTTTATGTAAAGTTGACTTACTTATCCTCCTAAGATTCTTATGTATGCTCACCTATGTTTTATCTGAAACAAAAGGAATGACATGCATGTTAAAATAATATAAATAAATATAAAATGTTACACTCTCGTTGCCATCCCAAGTTTGAAGATAGACCCTATTGTAAGTAATTGTTTTGCAATTTAATAATAAATGGAACAAAAAGAAATGAAGGATAATAATTTATCCACAACAATTATATGATGTTTAGTTAACCAACTTATTTATCTAATCCTTTTCAAAAATAAACTGATTGGATATAAGTAGGCACGTGTTCTTTAATCTACGTGTAACAAAGACGTGTAAACAAAAAGGTAGGATTATTTAAGTCGTTTTCTAGGGACACCTATCAAAATTGATATTTTTTATGTGTGCAATAAAGTGGTATTAGATACATGTATACCTACATTTATAAACTACTTGCTGCTGGTAGTTTAAGAATGAATTACCCAGAGCTAAAATAAATGAAAATATTGAATCATCGAAACGGAGTAACCTAAATATGTACGATGCATTGTACTAAAGTATTGGATTAGTTTCAAACTCATAATTTTACATAAATTACTATGGGAACTCATTCAAGTGTCACTGGCTTTTCACCAAGCTTAACAGACTCACGGATCACTCTAATAGATGGTGTATCCACGACTTCAAAGTTGGTATAGAATTATTGAAAAATCATTAACCTTTCGTATGGTTTGTCCCGTATTATACGTCCCCGTCCCCAACAATTTGGACTGTAATTTATAATTTTAAGGTTATTAATTCATTAGCAAATTTTTGACGAACGCATATGAAGGGTTAAGCTGGTTTAGGAGAGAAGTTTAGATATTTTGTTATTGTTTTGTTACCCTATTTATTTTTTGTACAATCTCATAACTTACGGAGATTAGTACTAATATTTAGAGATTGCAAATATTAGTGAATTTTGGGTACTTACTTATACCAATACCAATATTTGAATTTTTAAATAATATTAACCTAATATATTTGAATTTTTAAATAATATTAGACTATTATTTTGTTAGCCCCATTTCTAGCGTTATGAAGAGTCTCAATAGGTGGTAGTCTGTAGACTTCAATGATAGAAATACCAGTGAACCGCGAGGCGACACCGTAATTCTACATATATCAGCATAAGAAACCAGTCACATCTCACCTATCTCTTCCTCGCCGTACTGGTAACTTCCGAGTGCTCGTGATTGTCCCAGTACATGTAAGCCCCACTTGTAGCGCTATATGAAGAGTCTACAGGAGGTCGTCTGTAGACTTCAACGATATAAATACCAGGTTGCGGTGAACCGCGAGGCGACACCGTAATTCTATATCCGCATAAGAAACCAGTCACATCTCACTTATCTCTTTTGCACCATATTGGAAACGTCTGAGTGCTCATCACTATTATAATTCATTTATTTCTCAGAATATGGTACAATGAGCTAAATGACAAGTTTTAGTAATGGTATCAGTAGGTCCGGTTCGTTTTGAGGATCTAATGTCTATATGGGGCCCAATGTAAGCCAACACTAGCGTCTTTTGGGCGTCGGCGTTACTCAGCGTTATGGAAAATGGCGACGCCGCGCAGTTGCGCCAACGTTGCGTCGAGCAGCAGCCATAGAGTTGACTAAAACGCCGACGCTCAAAAGACGCTAGTGTGGGGTGGCTCTAAATATTATTTATTTATTCAGAGCCCACTGTGTCCCACTGCTGAGCAAAGGCCTCCCCCCTCTTTTTCCACTCGTCTCTGTTTAATGCTATAGCAATATTAGCAATACAAAATGCAGAAACGACAGTCAAAGTCCGATAATCGTTGTCTACGCGCGAAACGCCCCTTAAACGGTACTTGATCGTAACGACACGATATGCCATGCATAAAATGCAAGTATAGATGTCTCATGAATAATGAAAAAATAAACTCAATGAATTTGGCGCCCACCAATCAACACGAGCGATTGTATCAAATCAAAATGTCGCGAGCGGAAGCTTTCATGGATTTAATTTTCTTTACTAAACATTACAAATAACTAGCGACTCGCCCCGGCTTCGCACGGGTAGTTCAACTAATTTACACAAAACCTTTACAAGTTATACATATAAACACTATCTATTAAAATTGCATCAAAATCTGCGGACGGACAGGCAGCGGAAAGAGACTTTTCATTTCTCATGCTCTGAAAGAGGGTCATTGTTGTTCTAAAAGGTGCGCAGAAAATGATACGTGTCTGCACTAGAGCATTTTACGTTCGAAGTACGACTTTTTTAATTTTTTTACGATACGCAATTGAAATTTGAGTTTAAATGGATTTGTAATAAATTTTTCATTTTGATATTTGACTCTCCATTCCATAAATAACGATACTTTTGTCTGAATTGTTAATTGAAAGTACCCTCAAGAAATACTATAAAAATGTATACTTAGTCATGTTTTAAAAAAAATACATGCATTTTACTTTCCTCGTATTCGAAATGAAAAGTAGAGTGTTTAACTCGGGTGAAAGGCATCATTTCTGCCTCGGACTATTGGCGCTCTCACTGCATTCGAGCGCCAAAATACCTCGGCAGAAATGAGTGCCTTTCGTCCCTTGGTTAACAATCTACTATTGTTTTATACAATGTAGTTAAGCTGAATTTACTCCCTACTTGAAAGCAACGATGTAATTGTAATTTGTAGATTTAATTACCGATTGTAAGGGGGGATTTTTGAACGGTAAAACACTTTTATTATTCATAGCATCGCCATTATGACTAATTTGCCAAGTTAAAAGGAAATTTTTACCGTCCTAATGAATGACATTAAAAATATCAAAGAGACAAATTGTACTTAAAAGCATTTTATGTCTGTTGCAATTCTAATGCCTGCTGTTTTATTTTGACGAACAAAGTAAACGAATTTAAATGGCCCTCTGGCCGGAAAGCGTGAACTTTCGGCCCGCTGCTCTGCGCTAAGCGATGTTGCCGTTTTCCGGCTCCGTCGGACAGAAAAATAGAACCTACCTACACATTACATATCTCAGCAAAATGCACGATAACTACATAACTTGATCGGCAAAATGCGCGATAACTAAATAACATGATCGGCAAAATGCACGATAACTAAACAACATGATCGGCAAAATGCGCGACAACTAAATAACATGATTCAAATAACGTTAGAATTGGCCTGTAAGGGTTCCAAATTCAAGAACAAAACAATTAATTTCTGGGTCAGAATTTTGGTTAAATAGAATTTGCTCAAACAAAAAAGGCCCCAAAACCGAATAAAAACTAAAACGCTCCGTATTTTTAGTTTTGTGATTGAAATGAACGGATTTGTTTTTCAAACCGGCATGAATCACATATGCAAATTGCTGAAAACTGAAAATGCAAATAGGAAACATGTCACTGCCGGCGACAGCTTGTTAGGAAATAAATAATGCAGATATGAGATTTTCCAAAGTTTTTTTAGCTTTTTGACGAACAAAAGATGAATTTTCAATTTGTCGTTGATATAAATTCACGTAAGGATCGTCCTCTACCCCGTTCCGTACCCAAAGGGTAAAAACGGAACCCTATTACTTCACTCCATCTGTCCGTCTGTCTGTCACCAGGCTGTATCTTATGAACCGTGATAGCTAGGCAGTTGATGTTGAAGTATACTTATTCTAAGTTATGAATGTATGTCTGTAGAACGTAGATGTAAATAAACAATGAAGGCGCGATCGGTTTCAGTGAAAGTTGCCGTAACATTTCATGTTAGGCATGCCCGGCGTGCGCCTGGATTGTCTTTCATGCGGTTTGACAGCTCTATCTATGCACCCAAATCAAATCGTCTGCTGTCAGGGAACTAAAGCCTTGCTTATCAACACAATAATTATATCACGGCTTTAGTAACACTAGCTTTTGCCCGCGACTTCGTCTGCGTGGAATTAGTAATTTGGGTACCTTAATTCTTAAACAAATTTGCTTTTTAATCCACCCTTTTTTCACCCCCAAATTGGTCCACACTATACATTTCCACCCCATTTTTTACACCCTTAAAATAATGATTTCGGGGATAAAAGTTATTCTATATCCTTTCCCACAGCTCAAACTATCCCCATACCAAGTTTCATCTAAATCGGTTCAGCGGTTATTGATTCCTCATACAAATTTCCACCCCCCTTTTCACCCCCTTGAGGGGTGAGTTCTGGGATAAAAAGTATCCTATGTCCTTCCCCGGGACTCAAACTATCTGTATACCAAATTTCAACTAAATCGGTTCAGCGGTTTACGCGTGAAGAGGTAACACACAGACAGACAGACAGACAGACTTTCGCATTTATAATATTAGTATGGATAGTATGGATAGTATGGATTTTTAAGTTTTTGTAAAACGCTTATAATTATGAAAGTACCATTTACTTAGTCGAAATTTCATATTGTTTATATCTGGCCATATCTGGCTATCATATAATTTAATGATAAAACCTCTAATCAAACAAATTTTATAAAAATTGGGGGCGGAGTAACCAAAAATGTCAAAAATGTTTCAATTGACCCCAGTCTCCCATACCTTTAGAAGCCACACGACCTACCGCTCAGCAACCAACTTTTGATCACGATAATCAATTAATTAAAGTTCCAACTAGACAGAAGAGTACTTTATGTTCAATTCGCAAAGTTCTTGCACTACTGCGAAGAAGCAGTAAATTTTACGTGCAATAAAAAGAGTAATAACAAAATAACTTAGCACTAAAGTCTTACAGGTTGAAAATATATTGGACTCGCCTCTAGAGAGGGTACAGATGTACTCTGGTTGTAACTCGGAAGATATGAAATATTATTTTTATTTACCTATTTTATATGTTGTAGTTTAGGTAATAAACATGACATGATCAAAAGTATTAGGTATGATTTATTTAAACTTTGTTGCGTAGTACAAAACAAATTATAGACTATAGGTATTGAGTCTTCTTATCACTCACTCACACTGCTTATATGTCATTAACTTTCTTGTTACTCTAGCTATATTATTTTAATTGCACATTTCAAATAAATATATGTATAAATATGCAGTCAAAATATCCGGAACCTAGTCGATCAAGTGATTCGGTTTTGTGGTAAAAAATCCAATCCACTGCCAAACCTACGAAATCCTTTAAAACGCCAGCCAAATTTGCTGGGGGTAGCAAACCATACCTTAATAATAGCGGTGAGCCAACGGATCTGGGGGCCCGGTAGTGCCCTCGCCAAGAGGAGCAAAGCGAAAGCGAAGCGATCGCTTAAGGGGCATTTAAGGAAACTGTGGCTATCGGACCAGAATTAACTGTTTGTGACTATGGATGTATATTTATTTTATAAAACGTAGGTATTATATATATTTGTTATACTGTTACTTCAAATTTTTATCTTATTTTATTTATTTTCGCCCTCTTTTATAAATTTATTGACTTTCCTCTAGTCTATTGTACGCAGTGCTATATTTGTCTACCGTTCTTCATCAATTCTCATCTACTCAAAGGTTAACTGGAAGAAATCCCTTAAAGGGATAAGTTCGCCTTTGTACTGCCTATTTCTGTGCCATATTTGTGTTCTATGTCTTTGTACAATAAAGAGTTTATACATACATACATACATATACATACATACAAGGGCACTACCTACCTTTTCTCGTAGCGCTTCGTCGTTTTTATGAACCCTCATAACTTGGGTTTGGACTACACCAGATAAACAAAATTCTCGGGATATGATGCCAATAGTGGACTTATTATGCATAAAAAATTTCAATTGCATAGCTCTTATACTTTAGATTTTATTCATATCTAAAAAACCCCGATTTCGTCACTCACTCACTCATCAAAACCTTTAGGCCCTAAAAAGTTATCAGATCTTTTGTAGAGCCAAGCTTCTAACTCTACAGGCCCTAACTTCACAAACTCTACACCTTAATTAAAATATGTGGCTTGGCCGTTTTGTTACAAGCAAAATAATTTATAGTGAATACATTTTTCACCTTACGCCCATGTGACAGTAAAGAAACGGCCAAAACACATATTTTAACTAAGGTGTAGAGTTTGTGAAGTTAGGGATAGGGCCTGTAGAGTTAGAAGCTTTGCTCTACAAAAGATCTGATAACTTTTTGACAGTGCGAGCCTTATGGTTTCGTCTTGACAACATTTTACAAGAAATGTTTTTAGTGGGATTCATTATACTCCATTCTTTTCATCCGCAGTATTTTGTCCAATATAGGGCTTTATCTTTTCTACCAAGACTACCAAGAGTCAAAAACATTTAGGGTTAAAGTCAATATTTGGCGAGATTTTGGATCTTCATTGGGGATTCTGCGTTGACACGGTTGCGACCCTTTGTAGTTTGACATCCCGTATTTATTGTTCGTATGTTTCATGAAAAATGGGACTATTATCAAACAGTTCGAAGCTAAGTACATAATACATAAAGATATCTTTTGACGGAATTTATTGTAAGGTTTCGAAATTTGAGGCATTAATATCTTAAACTATGCATCTTCTATATCAACATAGTACGTAAAACTTAGTTTAGTTACGTTTAAGATAGAAATTATAGAAATTTCACGTAGTGAAAGATGAAGGCTACTCGTATGGAAGGCCTCCAGATAAGTATTATGACAGTTTTATTAACATTACAGAAGCTGATGAATACTGCATACGATCGTTAGTTGTGATGTTTTAAAGGACATCATCTCCAATTAGTCAAAGGGTAAACAACTGATATGTGCAAGAATAACTATTTATTTAAGAGGATAATTCACAAAATCAAGCAGTTTTACAATTGAATTTAAATCAACAAAGTAAGGTCCTCATGGACATGTGCATACTTCCAGTCCTCACCTACGGTGCTCAGACTTGGTCTTTGACGGAAACTCAGAAGTCCAAACTCGGGGTTTGTCAGAGAGGTATGGAGCGCAGCATATTAGGTGTGAAACTCGGGGATCGCATCCGGAACAACACCAGCACGCTCCGCTCTAAAACCCAAATAATAGATGTAGCTCGGAAAGCGGACAAGTTAAAGTGGGACTGGGCTGGTCATGTCTGCCGCATGACGAATAACATGTGGGCCAAAATAACCACAGAGTGGGTGCCCCATGAGTCAAACCGGGGATCCGGCAGACCTCGTCGGCGATGGCGGGATAACTTGGACTCCTTTTTGAGCGACTGGCCAGATGTAGCTCAAAACCGGGAGGAGTGGAAGAAGAGGGGGGAGGCCTTTGCCCAGCAGTGGGACACAATAGGCTCGTAATAATAATAAGATCCTAAGAGACCAAAAATTATGCCAACCGTATTTATAATGTTTGTCCATCAAAACAATATAGCCCTAGAGGCACAAGGCACAACAATTCAGTGTTAACTTAGGATGATAAGGGTCAGTAGCCTAACCTTATTTATTCAACGAGACATATTCAGGTGGCAGAGGTTTGAGACTGTCGTGTTTTAATACCTTATAGTTTATATCTCTTAGGGCCACTTGCACCATTCACTAACCCAGGATTGACTGTTTAACCCCGGATTAGTGGGATGGTGCAAGTGGCGCTTAGGAAAAATAGATTGGACTGGAAAATAATCCTTATCCCGAAGTTTTTGCTTTGTTGTTCTTCGTAATATTCTTTAAGGAAAACCTTAAACATTGACTTTTTTACCTTTTCTTGTCAAATTGTCTTAAAAGATATATTTTAACACCATATTTTTGTATTTTTTCTGAGTGCATATTGTTGCTCTATCAGGCGCAATAGATGCTTGAATTCACGATTTTATTTAAAACTAAGAAAAGGTTTAGCAATTCAAATACAATAAAAATAAAATGAATATTACTGCTACTCTTTCGTTCCATTTTAAGTTAAGCTTTTTTATACCTATCCATACTCTGAGTTAATGCTGAACAGCACGGCTAACCTCTAAAATCTGAAAAAAAATGGTATGTTTCGGCGAATCATATGAATATGTCGATATTTTCTATGGAGCAGATGTTTTTATTTCGATTTTGGGCTTGGCTCCATTTAGGCTGAGAAAATCTTCACAAAAATATACGTTAACCTATTTTTACTAATATAGTCTGCTCTCATAACGAAATATTCCAGTCTAAAATTATAATACATTTTAATAAGGTAATAAGTGTATTACAATTGCTTTTCGTGTCATTGACCTTTTGAATTTATGTAACATGACTTGTAATGACGGGAGAAATGATCTGTAACAATAATTTTACGCTTGACTGTACGTAAGCTTCTACACTTACCTACCTATAGATAATACGCAAACATGAACTGTGGCCGATTCGAACATATATTTTGACATCAAAATGATGTCTGTTTGTTAATTCGTCCGTGTGCCTCGATTGTTACGAAATTCACGCGCGAACGATAGCAAAACGGCTTCATTTAGATATCAAAATCTGTGTTTTAATTGGTCTGTATGATTCTGAAATTTCGTCTTTGGCCGGTTGATAATTTTTTCTTTGCTAGGAACTAAGTAGGTAGAGTGCAGATCAATATAATCTACACATACTTAGTAATAAACTTACTTATAGAATTCGTATCTTTATTTCATAATAAAAACTCAGAATAATAATAAATTGTTTAAAATTGATTGATTTATACCACAGGTTTAAAGGTGTTGGAATTACGATATTAGTGAAATAATATATGATAATAGGTACTTAACGGCAAAAAAACAATCAGGCGGTAGCGGGTTCAAACCCCGTCTCGTCTTGACTTACTTGCTTATAAAACATTTTTGCAATTAAACCCCGTCTCGTACCGATGATTTTTTCGGAATTTTTGATATTTACCAGTCGCTTTTCGGTGAAGGGAAACATCGTGAGGAAACCGGACTAATCCCAACAAGGAAAAGTTTCCCCTCTGGGTTGGAAGGTCAGATGGCAGCCGCTTTCGTAAAAACGAGTGCCTAAGCCAATTCTCGGGATTAGTTGCCAAGCGGACAGGCTCCTATCAACCGTGGCAAAAAGCCGGGACAATGCGTGGAAGATGAATAGGTACTTAACGGCGATTTGCACTGCCGCCGCAACAATGACAAATATAACAACACTAGACTACTCATAGTGTTGTGTTCCTGCCGGTAAGTAAGGTTGCCAGAGCTCAACGAGGGAGAGGAGTGTTAAGGGGCCCACTGACTATCAGTCCGCCGGACGATATCGGCCTGTCAGTTGTTCGGAACTGTTAAATTTTTGTTCTAACTGACAGGCCGATATCGTCCGGCGGACTGATAGTCGGTGGGCCCCTTTAGGGTCGGCAACGCGCGTGCGCAATATCTCCGGTGTTGCAGGCGTCCATAGGCTACGGTAACTGCTTACCATCAGGCGGGCCGTATGCTTGATTGCCACCGACGTGGTATAAAAAAAAATTATCATTTATTTAGATAAATTAAGGATATTATAGTTAATAATTTATGACATGTCTTGAGCTGACAAAATGTACAAGTGTTACCATAACCGACAAACCCCATGAAAATATTATAAGTCATAACGCTTCAACATTTTATTAAAGCAAAGTAAGTGCAGAGTTAGCTTTAACGGACTCCAAAAGTAAGCAACACGTATTGCCTCAATATCCACTTATTGGTTCATTGTTTGCTTCGTCTATGATATTATAAAACTTTCCATAAACAATGCCAACAGCAAAATTGATAAACTGAAATAAATGTCATAAACGCAGGAAAAAATTACCAAAGCCTCCAGTGTCCAGAGCTGGAATCGAACCAGCGTCTACTTGAAAAAACACAAATTAAAATATTTTCATAGAAAATAATTTAATTTAAATCATATTACAATCGGGTCTATCGCGAATTTATTTTGTTACCTTTATTTACCGACGTTTCGACACAGGTTTTACTGGTCGTGATTTAATATGTGTTCAAAACGCCAAAGTTTAAAAAAAATGTTATATAATTTAATTTGTTCTTAGAGTAGCAAAATTGATATTGCTGCTAGGTATAACCTTCTTTATCTAGAGCACAGGTTTCCATTCTGCACCTCTCCGTTACTGCACAATATCAAAACATATTTCGTTCCTTTCTCAAGAAATCCAATATAGAGCAAGGTTCAACCTTCTTAGGAGCAAAAGCTTCTGCAAAATCCTCGCTAAGATGGACACAAATATAGAAATGCACGGAAAATTTTCTACAATATGAATTTATGGTATTTATACGAGTTAAATCGGATTTGCTAAAGCATTGTGACGTGCAGACATTGATTTTAGGAGGCAAAATTAAATGACAGGGAATTAATGGCGATAAATTCAACTATCGATGGTTTTCCTATACCCAGGTAGCAATTATACGTCATTATGACGTCCGTTACGTCATTATGACGTCCGTTACGTCATTGTGACGTATAAATGACGTCCTTATGACGTCGCTGACGTCACTTTGCCACCAGGGATATGATAGTGATCGCTCACAGCTTCCTTACTTTTATACAGGGTGATTTTGTTGTCTGACCAAACGCTGAGGGGTGAATATTTATAGTCACACTTAATCACTTTTACTGAAGCCAACCCCGAAATCGCGAAAATAAAATCGGCCGTTTCATACATTTCGGTGAATCACATATGTCAATGTTTACTATGGAGCAGCAGATTTTTTTTCTAATCCGCCCCTCGGAGTATGATCAGACATAAAAAACTGTTTACCTACACTAAAATATGCAAATTTAATTAAAATCCGTTCGGTTGTTTTTGCGTGATGGATGAACAAACATTCAATTATCCAATTCCTTTCACAGCAAAAAGCAACATAAACATATTCAGCCGTTTTTTGATTCTTTAAAAATCATTTATGCTTTTATACTTATGTTTTGGGTTCGAGATTTTACGATGTGACATAGGTATGTTTATAACTTGGTAAAATGAAAGATGTTTCGTCTCGAAAATGCCAAAACATTATTAAGAGGCATTCATTA
This sequence comes from Cydia strobilella, assembly GCF_947568885.1. Lineage (NCBI taxonomy): Eukaryota > Metazoa > Arthropoda > Insecta > Lepidoptera > Tortricidae > Cydia > Cydia strobilella. Next base: position 9,301,523 of record NC_086060.1, read on the forward strand.
CAAAAGCTTTTGAAGGAAAATAACTTTTAACGACCACAAATGATTAAAAGTTGTGTCCCGCCTTGTTAAAAGAGCAAATGTAAAAGATTTAAATTTTAAGAAGGGTATTTTTACTAGTCGAGTAGGAATATTTATCGAAATTTTTTAATCGATGCACAAAACACTTCAAAACACTTCGACAAAGTAATTATTACGAGCCAATAATAGATAATAGGGATGCTAGGGTCATTTAAAGCAAAGAAGCTACAGAATATAAAATCTAGGTTTAAACAAAAAGGCATCAATACATTTTTACTAAAAAAGCAATACATTTTTACTCATTCACTCACTCAAAGAGCATCGGGTAGACCTCCGGCTTCCTGGTGGTCCACTTTCAAAAGAGACCTGAAGACGCAAAACATCCCACCACTGACAACACGGGACAGATTGTCCTGGCGCAGATGCACAAGAAGGCCCGACCCCAAATGAAGTTGGGAAAAGGGCAGGATGATGATGATGACATTTTTACTCATTCTGAGCGTGATTGTTAAAAGTTTGGACTCCTCCATAGCGAGAAACTGGAATAGTTTGCATGTAATGAGTTTGACTGAACTTTAACTAATACCTATTAATATTTATTTTGTGTTTGTTTGTAATTTTAAAATGTACCTTTTTATTTGTATCATTTGTATGAGACTGAAATTTTAATTTATATATTTTTATAATTTTAGTGTTTCAAATTTATTGTTATTTTAATTGTGTACGTAATTTTAACGTAATTTTAATCTAATATGGATCATTTGTTATCTGCAATAAAGAAATGAATAGGCGAGTCCGACTCGCACTTGTCCGGTTTTATATTTAAACCGGACAAGTGCGAGTCGGACTCGCCCACCGAGGGTTCCGTACTTTTAGTATTTGTTGTTATAGCGGCAACAAAAATACATCATCTGTGAAAATTTCAACTGTCTAGCTATCACGGTTCATGAGATACAGCCTGGTGACAGACAGATAGACGGACAGACGGACAGTGGAGTCTTAGTAATAGGGTCCCGTTTTTACCCTTTGGGTACGGAACCCTAATAAATACCTATTTCTCACCACTGTATCCAGGGTGTTTCTTTGGTGCAGAAGATGAAATAAACGAATACTTCAGATTTTGCTAATTGGAATACCATTTATGATTATATAAATTTAAAAACGTATCTCTTATAAGATACCTACTTCTGTCATTAACAAGATGTATATTTAAATAACCCTCGCTCCGGGTCGTTCCTTTTGCAAAGGTTGTCCATCGCTGTTCAACGTGGCAACGCGGCGAGCGTGATGGGCTCCTTTGCATCTGGAGGGGCGCGGGGCGCATTTTGTGAATAGTTTTTGTGTTCGTTAGGTTCTAGTTTAGGTTAAGATTTTTGTAATGTTTTATTTTGTATGACATGTATGTATCCTTGAAGTAAACAATATTAATTAAGGTAACATTAATATAATAAAATTTGAATTATTTGTGTCCTTCACGAAAAAAAAAATTTAAATAACAATGCTCAAATAATTTTGTTAAATGTTGATTTTATTTATGGCATCTGGTAATTATTATTCGCAAAACGTTTTTTCTTAAAAAAGTCTCATTAAAATTGTTGTTAAAACATTTGCATCTTCTGATCGGTGTTTTATTTAAGTACCTACCCAAACCCATACATACATTACATATATTATTTCCCTAGTCTAGTCCCTGATAACTACTTGCTACATATTCGTAAATTTGGAAGCCTTTCCACATTTCGTGGTAATATCCTCCACAGTGTTTTCCAACAATTGATTCCAAATACAAATTAAGAATAAATATTATGTGGCCTCATAAATATGTGTGTACTTCTAGTAATCACCTACGATGCTCAAACTTGATCTTTGACGGAAGCCCAGAAGTCCAAACTCTGGGTTTGCCAGAGAGTTATGGAGCGTAGTATAACTATTAGGAATAAAATTAGGGATCGTATCTGGGACACTATGTTGCACTATCAAAAAATAGACGTTGCTCGAAAAGCGGCCCGGTTGAAGTGAGCCTGGGCCCTTGATGCCAAAATAACCACGGGAGCCCCACGAATAGTAACGAGTAGTACCCACTTACGATAACTTATGAGGTATTTTTCATTGATGTAGGTACTGCGTAGTCGTTAATACTTTAAAAATTAAAGTCAAGGCATTCGCACGCATTTCATTATAACTCGTACATATTAATCGAACAGAAAAAATCTACGCAAAACACTACATTACTGTGGAATTAGAAAGATGGCAGCTGTAAAAATGCAAATTTAGCACTTTTATTGGCACTTTCACTCGGTCTAGTCGAGTGACACACATTAGTGGTTAGCATGCGAGCGTGTTTGGCCGCACATTGAGATGTCGGCGCATTAAATGACGATGAGACTGGTATCTATGTCAATAGGGTAGTTCACATTTTTTTAATGGTATCAGTCGATCAGGTTTGTTTTGAGGATCAAATGTCTGTATGGGACCCATTGTCTTAAAGCAATACAAAAGTCACAACTGATGGTCACAATTTGGCATCGCGACTTTACTGAGCAAACGCTACAAATGGCAACACATCGTGATGACACTGTGTCAGTTTGCCTTTGCACCGACTTAAACACAATACATATAATAGGTATGGTAAACGTCATATTTTCATATTTTTTGAACAGGCCTTTATGTATATTAAGCCAAGTTTATAGTTTATGGTTCATTATTTTTGTATGTGGGTACTTTTGCGCATTGTAGTTTTCCTGTCACCCGTTGACCACGAACGCTGTAAAGGCAGGGGGGTGTCACTGCGCAGTTTAGGTATATTTGGCCGGCGCACCGCCCGGGCAGGTGTATGGCAGTGGGCTGCCGCTCGCGGAAAATTGAAAATACGCAATGGCTTCGAAACCTAAATCGCGATCTAATCTGTATAAAAGATAATGTTCTGTTTACGGATGTCTGAATAAACGGAAGAACAAGGAAGCAGAAAAAATTTTTTTTATATATTCCGGATTATATTGACCGACATATTTTCAAAGGAATAAGTACTTCTGTGGCATACCTACTTCCGTGAGAATCAGACATACTATCTCCGGCTAAATATTGTATGTTTACAGAATCAACGTTTGTAATTCCTACATATTTATCTTAAAAATAATAAATCAGTAGGTATAGGTACAAAAACGTGTCAAGTGACAACCCCGTGCCGACACTCGCAGCTCGGTCATAAAACTGCGGCGCGCAAAGATTCACGGTTTGTGAGCGGTTATAAGTTTCAATTTTGCTTGCAGGCGGCGGGCGTAGGTATAATTTTGTACCTAAATCTGGCTTTTGTGAAGGAGTGAATTTTCTGTACGGTAGTACTATTAGTTATTCTGTGGTAAAGGGTTCAAAACGTCGGGATGTAGTATAAATTCAATATACGCGATATAATCCGATTTCCTAGTTTTATTTCATGAGTAACTATCGCGGTCACCGAAGACAATATTACTACACTGTCGTTGCAAAGCAGATGCGGAGTTAGTTGGTCTCTTATGTATTTGTTTTGTGCAATAAAGTGTTTCACTACTCTTCTACCACTATTATCAATTAAAACATTCAATACTATTACACAGAGATAATAAAATATGACATTGATGCACCAAGGCGTTTTGTTAGAAGAGAACCTACCGGGAAACGCGAATCTGAAATTTCGCTATCTGCCCCTTTATCGCTCGAATACGCAAGAGTGACAGAGATTATTAGATAACGAAATTTCGGCTTTCTTGTTTTACGATAGACCCTCAATTGTTGTAGTGGCGCCAGTTTTTTGACAAGTTTTCACTATGATATTGATGCATCAAGGCGGTTTGTTTACAGGTGGCCTACCGCGAAACGAGAAAATCTAAATTTCGTTATCTGCCTCTCTATCGATCGAATATGCAAGAGTTGCAAGACCGATAGAGAGGCAGAAACCGAACATTATATTTTCGTGTTTCGAGGTAGGCCCTGTGATTGTGCTAGTGAGAATATTACGCAGTTTTGCGTAATATTCCCTATTAACATATAATATTCTACATGAACGGTATTTGATCTTAATCCTTGAGGATTAACTCAAGGGCCAGAAATAATACGATTCTATCATGGAGTTAAGAAAACATGAACACCCGATACATACAGTGAAGAAAATGGTCCTTAAATCGTGCAGCGAATTAAAAAATTGGATTTATTGTGCGTTGTTTATTTTATTATTAAATGTAAGTTCCGATAAAAATACCGACTAAAAAATGAAATGAATATTAATTATTTTCGTAGGAGTTGGAATTCAGAGCGGAGGCAGACTTTAAATAACTTGCTGCCGCCAAGTCAAAGGCGATTTATATGGTTGCTTATTATGACAATTTTATAAATTGAAAAAACCAAGAAAAAAGTGAAATTAAAAATTTTAAAAACCCCCGACAAAAAAAAACACTAAAAACTAACAAATAATATTTTAAACCTATTTTAATTATTATCGTCACATATATTATGTATGTCTTGGAAAACAGGTATCATTCACAGACTGCACATACAAGGAAATAACAAGAAGAATTGGACAGACATGGAAGAAGTACTGGTCTATGAAAGATATATTCAAGAAGAAAATACCAATGAAACTAAAAAAACTAGCCTTTGACTCATGCATTCTACCCTGTCTCAGGTATGGTAGTCAAACATGGTCACTCACAGGAGATATCATCAAACGAATTCAAGTATGTCAACGGTCAATGGAGAGAAGTGTCCTTAACATTAAGTTATCAAACAGAGTTAGAAACACAGAGATTAGAAGAAGAACAAAATTTATAGATGCGGCGATACATATACTGAAACAAAAATACAATTGGGCAGGGCACATAGCGAGGATGAAAAATAACAGATGGACAAAAACAGCAACAAATTGGAATCCAAAGATTGGTAAGAGAAAAAAAGGCAAACCAAAAACAAGATGGGAAAAAGACCTAATAGAAACAATAGGAAAAAACTGGAAAGAAATGGCAACAGACAGACAAAAATGGAAAAAAATGTTGGACAAATACTTAAATATAATAGAAAAAGGCGATTCGGAAGAGGCCTAGGTCAAAAAGACCTTACGAATATGCATATGGAAGAAACATACAATAAATATTAATAATTGTTACAAAAAAATGTCAACAGTTCGTATAATAAAGGCTTTAATAATAATAATAATAATAATAATATTATGTAAGTTCAAATCTTTCTATTTTCCAAGCGTCGTCGCGTCAAGGAACGGTTTTTTTTCAGATGCCAAACACAATTTAGTTTGCGTTGTTTTATCACAGAATTCCCATGGCTACCTCCTGTCTCTATCATCAGATCAGCTCCATGTCATCATAATATTGCATTGTCATCTGATTTACATACTCGTATGTATGTAAACTTTCAGCTAGATCGGAAATCGGGAAATGAGTCAAATTGCGCTTGTTGTACGAAAATAACTAAAAGTCAAAGTGGGCCAAATTTCGTACGCTTGATAGTTTCGAACAAAGCTTTAGGGGCAATTTTTGCTTTGCCAGGATTACACTCGTGAGTTTTACTTACGTAAGTAGGGACAAAGCTATTTGCTAGAATGAGATAACGATATTCATATCTCATTCTGTAGTATAAAAGTGTAATCCTGGTCTTACTACAGCACCCTTTTAGTTACGCGCTGCATTCTTAGCTCCATGTATTCTACAGATTCTACTTCTATTATATTTAGACTCACGTGGGTGTTGGGATTGCGGGTAAACCTTTAATTAACGTTCTTTCTCGATTGATCCCGTCATATCGAGCGAAGAAATAATAAGTAGATGTGTAGGTACACATTGGGGGTAATCCCAAAATCCCGTCCTAACAGGCAGCTTCTACCGTAGGTTCTGCCTACTATCTAAGACAATCAGCACAAGTTCTTCGCTTGAGATCGCTATTTAGCGATAAGACCGCCTGTTGTATACCTCAACCTGTGTTGCTATTTCTTTCTGTATTGTTTTCTTTTATTGAGGTGTGCAATAAAGAGTAGTTGTATTTTATTGCAATGTTCCTTTAGAAATATGTAGAACTTAGTTCTATGCAACATGCGCCATGAATTGAATTGTACTCAATTAAAAGTGTAACATTATTTTCACGTACTTAATGATGTAACTGCTCCCTGCCGAGGTTTTCCCGAGGGGCTACAGTATGGGGTTCTTCAAAAAAGGAGTGCACAGGTTTTTAAAGGGTCGGCAACGCGCGTGTAATATCTCCGGTGTTGCAGGCGTCCATAGGCTACGGTAACTGCTTACCATCAGGCGGGCCGTATGCTTGATTGCCACCGACGTGGTATAAAAAAAACGTAACTGACGACAGTTTAAAGTTAAAAATAGTCTTGGAACTTTGACTACAAACAGCTTTACACAAAATTACTCTGCGCATAATAACTTCCACATTCAGATCCAGTAGGATTAAAGCAGAAATGGGATATTTAACGCTGTCTATGCAAAGATGAGATGAGATTATATAAGCCAAACAATATAATATACGATGAATACTTCGAAAGCCGCAGAATTTACAATTTATATCACGTAAACAAGTAGATACACTCAGCAGCAGAAGTTGCTAAGCGGGCGAGGTGTTCAAAATGATCTTGACGCGACTTAATTGTTAAGAGAATAAGAGCGTGTCAAGGTAATTTTGAACACCTCGCCCGCTTAGCAATTTCTGCTGCTGACTGTACAGACAGCGTTAGCAGTAGTCACGTCAAACGAGAATACTGAGGGCCTACCGCGAACCACGTTCGACGTGTTGCCTCTCTGTTATACTTACGTACGAATTTACAAGTGCGACCATCTTTCTCTTTTACTCCAAATAAAGCGTAATTAGATTGACAGAGATAGTTGCTCGTTTACGAACTTTTCACATAGCCCTTTACTTAACACAGATAGTTGATACATATTATACTGATAGATTCCTATACTTTGTATTATAAATGTGAATGTAACTTTGTCTCTTTATTTGTACGAAGGTACACCTCTCTACGCTTAATTCACTAATATTGATGAAATTTCGTGTGGAGATAGTGTCCGGCTCGAGGTGGTAAAAAAAACGAATGCGAAAATGAACGAATTGAATTAATAATATGTAGAAATAGTGAAAGTTTAAATCAGTGTCGAACGAATTCATTCGGTCAAATTGTGTTTTTTAGGGTTCCGTACCTAGAGGGTAAAAAAAGGGACCCTATTACTAAGACTCCGCTGTCCGTCCGTCACCAGGCTGTATCTCATGAACCGTGATAGCTAGACAGTTGAAATTTTCATAGATGATGTATTTCTGTTGCCACTATAACAACAAATACTAAAAAGTACGGAACCCTCGGTGCGCGAGTCCGACTCGCACTTGGCCGGTATTTTGAAAAACAAATTATAGCCAGCTTTATATTGAAATTCAACAAGTTAATACATGAATATCATGAGTCTTACCAAAAAGTTGCATGTAACCTTTTTTGTGTAAAATTTATTATGGATTATTTCTTACCTTGACACTTTTTTCCTAACTCTAATACTTTTTTCAAAATAAGAAATAAAAACCGAGACATATTTCATGCTACAAGGGGGGGTTGCGTCAGGAGGAGAAGAGGGGACGCTAGTGTGCGTAGAGCACCATACCCAAAGGTATCACACTACATTCATTTCATGCTTGCTCTAATTTGTTTGTTTTCCACATACATTAGAACATTACTTGACCGAATCAAATGTTGGTCATCGATACAGGCGTGCCTAACGGCCCGGCCACCACATCGCGAGGCGGCGGCAGCGGCGAGCGGCGGCCATAGGTTGGAACAAGACACAGCGATAGGACCTTTCGTTCCCACCCATGGCCGCCGCTCGCCGCTGCCGCCGCCTCGCGATATCGTGGCCGGGCCGTAATAGTGCGGTTACCAATGTTTATCAACTTTGATTGTAGTAAGTTGTTAAAATAAACTGGCAAATAAAAGTTTATCTGTCTAGTTGAAAATCCAATATCCGATTGAAGCCTTAACGTGAGCTTATAAGGATAAAATAAAAGCTGCAATAAGCTCAAAACTCGTTATTACTTTCGCAAGCTTTAAACCAGACATTAAACACTTGGGTATTAAATATATTTTTGTGCCACCTTGTATTTCGAGGAAAACTAAAAGGAGGGCCCTAGTAAAAGTCGTTCGCATTGTCTAAGTTGACAAAAAAACATACTATATTTTACCTAACTGGAACCAACCACATCCGTTACCATCCACCTGTTATCGCCCATACACCGTAGGTCCTTATTGACTGACTTGAAGGGTGTTTAAGGACCTTATTAATTTTTAATAAGCACATTACAAACGGCATCTATTGGACAATTTTTATTTAAACTCATAAACCTTAAGATTCCACGTATAGTCTCTATTATATTCGCACAAGGTTTAATTTACCTAGGCTTGAAAAGGTATATCTAACTTATACCTAGTCGTCATGGTGTATGGCCTATGGTCATTAGTACTTCTTGGTCACTGGTTGGCGCCGTACAGTCGGGGTCAGTGACATGTATACAGTCTTTCTTACACTTTATTGTAATGGTACAAGGTACAAATTTTGTGCATTTATCAGTTAATAAGGTTGAAAAATGTATGCGAAAGTTTGATCGTGCAAACGGGGGACAGGTTTGTAACATAATGTCTTATATTAATTGTAGTAAGGGTCATTTTGTCGCGTAGTTATAGAATTTCTAACTTGATTTGAAGTGTTTAATGCTAATGGGTAATATGCCTACCTACCTACTTGCCTACCTTATAAAATACAATGTTTATTAAATGCCAGAAAACTGTCTAACAGTTTTAAGGTAGAATACATGTGAGCTGAAGTTGTAGGCGTCCATAGGCTACAGTGTTTGTTTACGATTAAGAGGAAATGGGACGGCCGTTTCCCCATACAAACGTATTCCCCATTTTCCTCTCTGGATGGAAAATATTTTTACATAATTTGATTTATTTTAACCATAGCCTATGCCCCTACGTTTGTTTTTTTCTAGATTTTTTAATTATTGTAAAAATTAGGAGCGAAAAACAGATATCATACAAATTTTTAAATGCTACCAAATCTTATAATAATTCAAAATTGGAAAAAGTCAAACGTAGTAGCATAGCTGTTACTATGTGCGGTACTTACAACAAACTTACATAATGTAATATCCAGAGAGGAAAATGAGGACTACGTTAGTATGAAAAGGCGATATTGCGGGGGTCCTCCACTTAACCGGACCAGTGCGATACGGACTCGCCCACCCACTTTTTAGTATTTGTTGTTATAGCGGCAACAGAAATACATCATCTGTGAAAATTTCAACTGTCGAGCTATCACAGTTCATCAGACCGACGGACAGACAGACGGACAGACGGACAGACAGACGGACAGCGGAGTCTTAGTAATAGGGTCCCGTTTTTACCCTTTGGGTACGGTACGGAACCCTAAAAAATGAGAAGGATTACCCCGTTACACTAAAACTAAAATGAATATAAATATAGTAATAATACACACTAAATATAAATAAAATTAAATTGATAGACACAATTAGTTAATTTCTACACGAATTACATTATTATTTCCATGAAAATATCATTTTCTTGTTGTAGTTCCTTCAGATATGATTCAATACTTATCAGTTAAACCAGTCTCAAGCTATATTAAAGACATCAACTTTCCAAACGATAATGAACATTACGTTTTTCAAAATAGAATTTCTACTCCTCTGACAAATATTTACCAACTCCAACATTTTCACGAAAAAGATTAAAAATCAAACTGAGTTTCCTCAGATTAGAAAACTTCTTATCAAGCAATGGCTAATTTTGGCAAGATAAGAAAAGGGAACTCTTTTCTTCATTTGAAAATAATGCTTATGTTAACCTGTGTAGGATTTCTTTTACATTGACTATAGAAAGAAAATAAAATGTTAAAAGTGGTTTTCTTTTAAATCACGATGTAAAAGTTTGGAAATTAATCTTCAACGCGGACAATATAAAGCTGTCTCAAAACTAAGTGTAAATCTGCGCCTTATTTACTTATGAAAGGAAACCTCTATCGAGTTTTGGATTTTTGGTGGTGGTTTGTTTTATTTATTTGCGTATTCATTTTCACAGTGAGAGGGCGATAACATTAGCTGCAATAATAAATACGCAAGTAAATATAACGGGTTAGCATTAAATGAATTGCACGTTCAAAATATTTATCAGTACGGTTTTTACTCACTATTATTTATAGTCGCTTTTGGCGACATGTTTCGGATTCTTTGGGCATCCATCCTCAGGCACGAGTGTCCGCGGCGGTTCTACGTCGTGCACACCCGCACCGCCGCGGACACTCGTGCCTGAGGATGGATTCCTACTAAAAATAAAAGTGAGTAAAAACCGTACTGATAAATATTTTGAAATATGTCTCACGATAGTTTAAGTGTGAATTGCACGTTATTATTTAGCAGAATAGCAAAGCAATATTAATGTTTTAATTATTGAAAGAGCTCCTGAGGATGAACGTGGCTGTGAATCCCCGTTGTCATATAATTGTTTGGTCGTACATTTATTTTAAACAAGGCTCTCCACTGTTTCCCAACGCGTACTACCTACGTACTTACTTAGTTTCATCGGCCATCTGAGCAGAACTAGACCAGAGACTGGAGTTGGGTGGACAAAATTGTTCGTTGTTCAAAAAAGTTGTTTGGTGGACAAAAACAAAAGCCACATAACAGGTTAGTATGCACTGAGCCCTTGGGCCCTATCTGTCTTGAGAGCGGCTTATTTATTTATTTATTTTAATCAGGTAAATACACATAATATGCAACTTAATTACAAAAGTACCGTTAAACCAGTAAGGTTTGTCTCGGTACCCCAAAGAGATACTGTAGAGAGCACTAGTGTGTTTTTTAGGGTTCCGTACCCAAAGGGTAAAAACGGGACCCTATTAGTAAGACTCCGCTGTCCGTCTGTCTGTCTGTCTGTCACCAGGCTGTATCTCATGAACCGTAAGTGCTAGACAGTTGAAATTTTCACAGATGATGTATTTCTGTTGTCGCTATAACTACAAATACTAAAAACAGAATAAAATAAATATTTAAGTGGGGCTCCCATACAACAAACTTGATTTTTTTGCGTAATGCTACGGAACCCTTCATACGCGAGTCCGACTCGCACTTGGCCTTATCTTATCTTATCTTATACTGCGGAGCAGTTTATTGGCGATGAGCTCGCTCGCTTTATTCTTACATCAGAATCAGGTACATAATTTTGCACTGTCCTACCGTCCCACAGTCGTCTCGTCATTCAGTCATGAGGATACGAAAAATAAAATGAAGAAGACATCTTTTACTTTAATCAATACAAAAGGGAAAAACTACAGTCCATACATTAATCTACAACATCAATATCATGAAAAAACCGAGACGCAATTATGAACAAGTTTGGGAACTAATCAAATTATTTTATTAAATATTTTGATTTGTGTTTTTTCACTTCGTCTTCGGCTTCGTCACATTTTCTTTAATATATGACATCTATTACAGTTTTTAACGCAATTATGAAGTTATTAAGCAGCATATGCGGGCGCGTGTGCAACTGATTGTACAGTGAAAGTTACGGAAACATATTACCAGTAGTTCCGATGTAGGACGAAAGCAGGAAAAGAAGTTTATTGCCCAATTACGAATTGTAATAGTTATTCGTGAAATCAAATCAGCGGCTTCAATGGAATATTTTATTTTATTTTAATTGTGTAATTGTTTTACATTGTAGAAAATTGTCAATGGTGTGGAAAAGGTTAGTTTATTATAGATAAATAAATTGTTTTACAGCAATCATAGACATAAAATCAGTTATAACATAAAACACGGAAAATACACAAGTACTACTATCATCGAAATTAAACTGTTGTGAAACATTTACGGTTTAGACTCACTTGTTTTAGTCATTTGTTTTAGAAACATGTCGCGCGAGTGACTAAAACAAGTGAGTTTAAACCGAAAAATTATTTAATGTAAGTACCATCATCAACTATCGTTAAATATCAAATCAAGTGTCAAGTCAAGTTTCAATAAATATGTCGATTAATACTCGATCAATCAATCAAAGAAGATTGTTGATGGGTTAGATACAAAACTTAACTAATAGTTTGGCACGTGATGCGTCAGCTCTAATCTGTTTTATACCTAACCTTGAATTTAAAGCTAATTTACTACCTAACGTTGAACTTAAAGCTAATTTATCAAACATCATGGCAAATATCAGCTTCTTCTTAATGTAGAAAAAATTACGTCACCGTCACGTACCCAACACTTTTCTGGGATGACCCAGAATCTCATAAGTTTTTCAACTTGACCTACACTACAATAGATAATTTAACTGCATCATAATATGATAACATGTAACCATGCTCTAATTCCCAAATGGGTGGATACTGTGGATAGAGCGCTTAGTGAGATTAGCTGACCGTCAAGCGAGCGCGAATTTATGAATTTTAATATTTAGGTGTATACATAATTAATGTTTATGTATGTATACTGTATTGGTTTGACGGTTTCCCAGTCTAGTCGGCAGTGACACTAGCGACTTTACCTGCGAAGAAGGTCCCTAGCTCTTCTTCTTCTTGCTGTGCCATATCCTCAGCGGATGTCGGCGACCATCTTACGGAACTTGGTTCTATCCTGTGCCAGTCTAGACAAACTGGCAGTGTCATTAATATTGGACCAGCTTTTAATGTTGTCTATCCAGGTTAGCTTTCTCCTTCCTCTGCTCCTTTTGCCGTCGATTTTCCCTTCCAAGATGTTACGAATTATGTTATACTTGTCGTGTCTATAGATATGTCCAAAATATGAGGTCCCTAGCTCAAATTCTGTTAATAAATACAACTACCGATGCAAACATTAAATCAAACAATCTTAAAAATTAATCAATTAATACAATAACCGACCACCGATTGTATGAAAACACTATGTTCTAGCAATAAATATATTTAATTTATTTATTTTTATTTATTTAAACTTTATTGCACAAGCAAAGAAAAATGTACAAATGGCGGACTTAATGCCAAAAGGCATTCTCTACCAGTCAACCATTAGGTCAAACAGAGACATAAATGTTGGTGCAGGATAGATTCATAAATTAACGAGAAATAGAACGAAAAAAAGTCAAATATTATGTATATATACATAAACATAATAAAGTAAACTAACAAAATTATGATTAAATACCAATACTTATTGTTGTTTGTAGAAATCGCGAAGCGTCTGGTTGACATAACTGGTGACCGAAGAGCTGGCGGCTTTCTCGCACAACGTATCAGCATTGCGATACAGCGGGGAAATGCCGCCAGCATCCTTGGTACAATGCCTCAAGGGCCTATTTTAGATTTAAGCTAGTTATTAATTTCGTTTACGTAGTACCACTGTATATATCTTGTATGTAAATAAAAATCAGTTATACTTATATTTTAATTCAATTTCATTTCAATATGACACATATATGTAAAGACTTTACAACTAATAATACATTCAATTTGGAGATGTAAAGGCAACTCGTGTAATCTAAAATATATTTAGCATATTAAAGAAAACTTCGAGCATGACTTGACACGAGACACGACTCAGATAACATATGTCATGCTTGAATGACACATACCTATTAGGTTTAATTGATGATGATGATGATGATGTATTCCTGTTATCCCTCATTAGGGACATAGGGCTCGCAGAAGAATCCTCCATTTGTCACGATCTTGAGCGGCTACTTCCAGCTCTTTCCAGTTGAGTCCAGTTGAGCCAGCCTCTTTCTCAACTGATCGCCTCCATGTAGTACACCGCCTCCCCGACCGTCTACTGCCAGCCGAATTCCAGCGGAGACCCTGCTTGGCCAGATGGCTGTCCGGCCTACGGAGTACGTGTCCGATCCAACGCCACTTTCTTAATTAATTAATTAGGTTTAATTATGTTTAATAAATCGTTGGACGAATAAACATATTCTATTGAAAACTATATTAATGATCAACTGAAATGCCGTAATGAATGTGCGTATGTCAAAGAGAATAATATTGTTATTTAGTGTAAACTTGATTAAATATGAGGAATGAAGAGAATACTAAGATTTTTCGAATATCTACATTTAATTGTTATAATGTCTATTATTTATTATTAAAGTGCGACCAAGCGTATCTTTACACATATCATTTTGAGCATTAAATAGGGTTCAAATCGAAATCTACATTAAAATAATATTTTGAGTAAATATTAAAGTTTATTTCTATGATATAATTATGTAGAAAGTCAGTCTAAGGAGAGATATTGCCTCCTTGTGTGTGTTTTACCGCTTATGTCCTGAAGAATTATTTGACATGCTGCCATCTTCCGCTTTTTATCACCGCACCGCTCGCCGTAGGCAGGGTGTTCCTCCTCACACTCTAGAACCTAAATGGTCGCGGACTGCGCGGTTTAAGAGGAATTTCCCCCACGGATGTACCGGCTATGAAATGAGCTCCCCTGCCGAAGTTTTCTCGAGGGGCTATAGTGTGTTTTCTCAGAAAGTACAGGTTTTCAAAGGGTGAGCAATGTGAGCATCGCGCGTGTAACACCTCTGGAGTTGCAGGTGTCCATAGAATATGGCGAGCGCTTACCATCAGGCGGGCTGTATGCTTGTTTGCCACCGCCGTGGTATGAAATGTTTCTTTTTTATGTCTACATAGGGCTTAAAGATTACCGGTATTGGTTCTATAGTTACTTGATCAAGCTAGAGTAACTACTCGACCTTGATGTCTCGCCGGCCGCACTTCGCAAGTCTAATCAAGATCATTTCTTTCTATGATACAGATCTCATCTATAAAACGATCTCTCAAACATATCATTATGAGAATTTATGGGACAGTTAAGTACCGTAAAATGTGCCTACTTTGCTCCAGTTTGCTCCAAAATTCGATTTTTGTACGGTAGGTACTTGTTGTCACAAGATCTTTTGTTAAAACTTCTCGGTGCTAAAATAACGTAAAATAAATGTTAAGGCTTTTAAGATAGTGCCTAAATAAACGAAATGAATAAAATGAGTATTATAAATGTAAAAGTAATTTTGTCTGTCTGTGTCCTTTTCACGGCGAACCTTCATTCAGTACCGGGTGCCATGAAATTTACCATGTACAGTCAGCTAGACACATAGATTAACTAAAGTATTATTTTTTTCATCACTTAGATTTTACACCTTAAAGTATCAAGGTGTAAAATATAAAGGGTCACCCATTACCAGTCCGCCGGACGATATCGGCCTGTCAGTTGTTCGGAACTGTTAAATTTTATTAGTTCTAACCAAAGATAGATATAACTCCGTAATAGATGGATAGGAAAAAATGTGCCTCGAAAATCACGAAAATTTGATTCTCGATCAGATGGCGCCACTAGTTTTTGCCTACTCTCGTATAGAGGGCGCTGACGGTCTCGTTTGTTATTTATAACTTTAACGCATATCAGTGAAAGAACATGGGTCAAAATCATATAAAAATAATTAATGCAAATAAAAAAAAGCATTGTATTATTTTGTATTGTTTTGTAAGTGTTTTTATATTTTACTTTTATATGCATATTATAAAAAACCTAACATGAGAAAAATAATAAATAAAGAGAATAATAATAATAATATTCTTTATTGTGCACAATGAAACATTTTTTATTTTTATTTTTATTTCATACATGGAAAACCAACAGCTATAAACATTTTTAAAGCTACAATAGAATTACAGAGCCAATTACAGGTTCTCACTTATAAAAATTAAATATACAAAAATCAAATATAACTAAAATTCAGTTCAACACACAAGTACCGACAGCACAAGCCAAGGTTAGTGTGTACTGCCAGCTGCAAAACCGCATAGACACAACAGGAATGGAATTCATTCAGAAAGTAACCATGCACTTCAACCGCTGACTGCACAAAACTTTAAAGATTAAACAAAAAATAAATAAAAAAAAACAAAAAGCAAATACACCTATAAAGGACAACTTTAGTAAGCCGAGCCATGATTAAATACAGCAAATTAACATAAAAAACTAAGCAGCAACAGGCGGTCTTATCGCTTAAAAGCGATCTCTTCCAGACAATCATGGCATTTATCTATATTTAAATACATTTTAACGTATTTTTATAAATCTTCATTTTTTGTTTTAAAGTATGTCGATAGATGGCAGTGAATTTACAGTGGTTACAAAATTTACTATGACAGTACCGCTCTATGTTATTATATCCTCTTTGGTTCTAACTGACAGGCTGATATCGTCCAGCGGACTTTTTGTTTTTTTAATGCCCTGGTAATGGGTAGGCCCTTAAGTGATAAAAAAAATTAATACTTTCGCCGATTCGCACACGAGCGAAAATAAAAACAAATAAACGAATAAAATGTGATAATGCTTAAAATCAAGGGCCTGACACTATGATAGAGAAAGATAGTCTTATTGCGATTCTTATAAGAGGAAAGAGAAAATAGTGCCATGCTTTGTCCACACCGACCGGGTGGTATCATAGGTAGGAGGCGATTGCGAAATACCGATATTTATAAGAGTGAAAGAGAAAAATTCTATGCTGCCCAAATTTTATATGAATATTCTTTCTCTTACCCCCTGTCGCTCGGTGGCGCGTCTATAACTACTTGTATATACTATGTCTAAGCTTAAAATAGATAATCTAAAATTACATACATACATACAAACCTACTTTAACATTTTACACGTATGAGACCTAAAATAATATATAATTTTGCAGTTATGGGACCTTAAATAAACCAGTCGTTAATGGTTTGTTCAAGAGTTAAAGTGTTTGCTCATGTCCGAATAACTTTCTATGTGGTACGGTTTGTTAATATAGTAAACATTAAAGACTAACAACTTAACAGCTTTTAGTCTGAATAGTTTAAAAGTTAAAGCTCAGTTAAGTGGAGTATGGCGTATATTTAGGCTTACAACTTTCTAACGCGATCGTACATATGAATTAAACAAGATACTGACACTATGTAAAGTAAAGCTAAGCGTCACTTACACCATCCCACTAACCCGGGGTCAAATTGTATTGGTAAACATGGTAACTCCAGGTTTAACCGGTTAACCCCGGGTTAGTAGGGCGTGACGCTAAGAGTGACACTGACCCACCGCCAAAAAGCTGCTACCATACAAAGTGAAATCGAAGTTACGCTCTCAATTAAAAACGACATTTTTAAATTAAGTACATGAACATAGCATGAATATTTATGTAACATAATATATGTATGGGACTAAAATTTTCGTTGCAAAATACTAGATTATGTCAGAAGGGAGCAAAATTACATATTTACGGCGAGAATTTATAATGGATTCTATAGACTACGGTGACTGCTTACCATCAGGCGGGCTGTATGCTTGTTTTCCACCGTCGTGGGATAAAAAAAATTGAATCCTGAGCGTAGCGAGGGATTCTAAAATATAATCTTGAGCTTAGTGAGCGATTCAAGTGATAACGCCCAAGGTGGAAATAATTTTGCTACCATGTGACACATAAATTTCACATCACCTATGAGGAAATTATTATGTTCCAAGATATTAATTACCTAAAAAAAATTTATACCACGTCGGTGGCAATCAAGCATACGGCCCGCCTGATGGTAAGCAGTACAAATCCCTCAAGTATTCGCCTGATGGTAAAAAAATTGTATGCAAAAAAGAAACAAAATCGTGTCCTAGAACAGAAAAGTTTCGGTTTCATTCACTATTATTTTATATTTTGAAATATATCTCACGATAGTTTAATTTCGAATACAAAAGGGTATTTTACAAATTTTTATTACTGGTATCAGTCGATCGTTTCGTTTGTCTTGAGGATCAAGTGTCTGTATGGGACCCATTTATACGCCATATTATGGCCAAATAAGGAATGATGATGAAAACTTTGTTGACCTCCTGTTTTGTACCCTTATTTATACAAATAAAATATTTTGAATTTGAATTTGAGTAGGTAATGTCCGGCTACAATACTGCAGCAGTAATGCTGGTGCAGTTTGAATCCGAACGGACCGGTCCCTTAACCCTTTACCTACGGGGACTTTGAAAACTCAGTCACCGCTCAATACGGGCATGTATTGGCGAAAGTCAGCGGTTTGACATAATTTCACTTACTTGTAACTTTTGAAGTACTACAGCTACGTGTTTGAAATTTCACACACACATTAAGTATAATATGTTTTATTAATAACTAATCACTAATCACTTACTCACTTTTTTTACTAATCACTTGGTGTATTTATATTCACTAATAATTCTTATTTCACGCTTAATATTAATCACTAAGAAATTGAAGAATTTTAAGTTACTGTTAGCGAATTTCTCAAGATTAAGGTTTAAAGTATTAGTTTATTATATACGTAACACAACTAAACACTTAAATGATGATGATTATTGAAATATTGCAAAAAATCAATCACTTAAAATGTTGCACAGAAACAGATTTCTGCTACTGATGAACAATAGTGATGTGCGCATATCGACACAATTGACGATATTTCTGTAAGTACGGGATTTAAGCTTAGCAAGTTATGTTTTTAATAAAAAAGATATTACATTCCAATTTTGTAACTATTTGGACAAAGAAAAGTGTAAAAACTCAAAATAACATTCAAATCACCCACACGTCTCACTCCTACAACAAGTCGATGAAATATAAAACAACACTAGGTCCGCCATATTGAGTTCAATTATTTGCGCTTCTGCAGTACGGGTGTCAACCCCAGTTGACAGCAAAAAAGCGGTAATTTTAAAAATATGTTTATGTCAGAGCCATCTACCGAAATATTATGATATTTTTTTCTTTGCACCTATATTAATCCCAATGCATAATGTGACCGCTATTACCAAGACACAAGGTCTCGTTTCGATTAAAATAAATATTGAACATGAACCTATCTTCGATCAACTATAGTTGACACCCGTACTGCAGCGGTGTTGCCTTACTGGCAACTCTGGTTGACACCCGTAGGTAAAGGGTTAAACCAGCTTACCTTGTACTTTAGTGTATTTGGCAGCGAGTTCGGTATAATAGCTTAAACAAAGGTAAGAACTAGTATCACTTGGCTTGTTCCCAAACATTTTTGTTGAAATAAAGACTATCGTTTTATCATAATGTTCTATATTCCGAGGTTAAAATGTATTTACTTTGTTGTGCACTTCTTGAAATGCGTATTGCCATTGTGCTAATTTTCACAAAGATTATCTAACCTGCCTCGGGGTCTACCCAAGATGTTAAGATAATATATATATATATTTTTTTTTTATGATGAATAGGCAGGCGTTTAACCACGATCCTACCTGATAATAAGATAATATTTATTCATATAAAACTTATGCTAATTGGTTTTATAAAATGGTAAATATACAATTTATACTTAAATACTAGTACATTCTTAGATTCAACTCAAAATAGGTACAGGTCAAGTTAAAAACTTTAATACCGAACGAATTTGCATTTTCTGTCGCTCATGGAAATTTGATAACATTACCTAAACTAAGTAAACATTTACTTGTATCTTAGGTTATGGCCAATGTCTGTTACAAACGATGCAAATTTGCATTTTCTTGTTTGGTTTCCTCGCTTTCGATATGAAGTGTTTAACTCGGGTGAAATGTAAAATTCATCTTTTGGTTAACAATCTATATACTAATAGCTACCGTTAAGCCAATTGTGACGGAACGGAAGGGTAACTACGGAATCCTACACTGAGCATGGCCCGACATGCTCTTGGCCAGTTTAATTTCTTTTCGTTTGGCGTTTGTCGAACTGCCATTCAGTACATTGTACTGTTAGGTTACATCATGAGTTGAAAATCGGACTTTCGGTTCGAACGCCATCTTGATAGTAGCCTCGTGATTAATTCCTTTGTTTTTTGCTCATTAATATTGTTTAAAGTGTAATATCGATAGCTTTATTATACAGTGATCTAATTTGGTAGTGTGCAGTGAATGGAGAATTAATCTCAAAGCGTGTCCACCATTTTGGAGTCAACGGCCGGTAAAGTCCACGTGCTTCTCGTAAAATCCAGCTATCGGTTTTACGAGACACTAAAACAACCACCGAACAACGTCGTGCTCTAAGAGCATTTGGTATTTCTACCCCTAACCGTGTCTGGCTAGAGCCCTAGAGGCCCATAATTTTACTGTTTACCGTACACTGGCTGAAGAAAATCAAGAATTATTATTTCGATCCCACGTGGATCCCACTTTGACGTTGGCGAAATCATCGACAGTATCGATGGAGCCATACTACTTAAAATTGAATTGAATTGACTTGAAAATCGGTGAGAAAAATTCAAAGAAACTAGTTCATATTCATAACATTATAGAGGTAACTAGTATTTTTCTCTAGTTTATTTTTGACCGAGCGAGAGCTCAGGATCACTGTTTCTGATTGCCATTCTTTTCTACAGGTTGCATTTCCGTTAATATAATTTCATCATCATCATTCAAGAGCTGGGGCTCTTGTCGGTGCAGGGTGATGAAGTTGTATCCAGGTTGGTGGATCCGAAACCAGTCCTGTAGTGGTCTGGTCTCGACCCCTACATGCTCAGCTCCTTTAACCTACCTATTAAGATCATCATCATCATATATTTAAGAGTTATGCTCTTGTCGGTGGAGCGATTTCCATATGTGTCGGTCCTCTGCCTTCTCCTTGACAGCCTGATACGGCACGACGTTGAGTTTTTCCTTTACTTGATCTTTGTATGTTCTCTTTGGTCTCCCCCTCCGAGCTCCGTCTCCTTGCCTCAACTCTTCCTTATGTTTTTGATAAATTCGTCGTGTCGTAGCAGCTGTCCAAGCATCTTTCCTCTTCTATTTTCTATGGTTCTCAACAAACTCCTCTTCTCTCCTACCATGCGTAAAACCTCTTCATTTGTTGTATGAGGCAACGTGATAGGGAAAGGCTGGAGGCTTTTGAGATGTGGTGCTGGCGGCGAATGGCAAAGGTCAGTTGGACGAAGAAAACCTATTTATTCGTTTTATCGAGTTCTCAATATTCCAGTACAAGTGCAAATGCTATTCACAGAGTAACTAATGTGCTGGGAATTTTAACACTCACTACAATATTTTTTAAGTGCCCCGAAAATTCCGAACACTTCGAATCAGCCTGGCTGGACCTCTTGATGTGCTTCAAATTTTAACTCGCTATAATACTTCGAAAGTGTCACGAAAATTCCCAACTGAAGGGCTACCACGTCAATCGAAATATCGCTATCTGCGTCTCTATCGCTCGAATGTAAGACTAAATAGAGAGGCAGATAACTAAATTTTGATTTTCGGTTTTCGCGGTAGGCCTTCTCTTTCCGAATCGGCTTGGCTTTTAAACTGTTCCAAACGAATTCAAGAGCCCTCGGCGCGGCCGAGTTGGCAACGGTTTCCGAAATTAACATTTTATTCTCGTTGTACTACTTTTGGCAACCAGTAGGTAATCGGGTGTATTAGAAATCTAGGGTGTTATTCTAGATATCACTACACCTATAAGTATCACTACATATTATAAAACAAAGTCCCCCGCCGCGTCTGTATGTCTGTATGTTTACGATAAAGTCAAAAACTACTGAACGGATTCTTGCGGTTTTCACCTATCAGTAGAGTGATGTTTGAGGAAGGTTGGGTGTATAATTTGTTTTGTGTAACCCATGCGAAGCTTCGGCGGGTCGCCAGTATTAGATAAGATTTTATTTGGTTATATATTTCCTTTTGTTTTTGAAGCCTTCAAATTTTAACGGGCTTCGGTAAAGTAAAAATACAATATATTGTTAGATAAGAATGTGCCAAAGAAGCAACAAATTTTTTCAAAGATAAGTACGTACGTAAACTGATTGTATGGTTGCCGTCTGACGATCGTCAACTGCTTGTTGTCAACATTTTTACTCATTTAAAAACAACAAAACCAATGAATATTAGATATCAAATAAGCTCTAGTAAAAAAAAAAAGATTTATAAGTAAATACGTCACTTCCTTTGTGTCCGATTTGATGTAGGCACACAAACAAATAAATGTTTCCACTTCAAAAAATTGCTATGCTAATAACTGAAGTATATGTATAGGGCGAGATAAAATTTCAATTTCAAAGCCTTTTATTATCGAACATACAATTAATAATATTTAATACAATGTTTATTTGTTTATGTGTTTGCAACAACCGTCGGCTCAACGTGTCCTTTTGACACAAAGGCCTCCTCCATTGCCTTCCATGCCTCTCTGTCTCTGGCTAGTCGTGTCCATAGTGGATCAGCAGTTTCCTTTTAATCATCTGACCATCTTTTGTATTGTCTGCCTCTTTTTCTTTTTGTGTTGTAGCTTGGGGTCCACTCAGTCAGTATGTTTGACCACTTCTGCTTTTTTCCCTGAGCATGTGACCCGCTTTAGAGTAACATCTTCTAATTTTGTGACCTCTCTTATTTCCGTCGCCCGTTTTCTGTCTCTTTTTGTGTACCCTAAAATGCTTCTCTCCATTCCTCTCTGGCATATTATTAGTTTCTGTGACATTTTTTCTGTTGCCGGCGAGATAAAATAGTAGAAATAAAATAAATTGTAACTAAAACATTTCCATGCTAAATTGTTGCCATGTTTTAAGCATTTTACGTCAAAACTGCGACAGTTACGTAGGAAGTGGCGTCTTATTTAAACTGATCTCCTGGAGCCAGTTTATCAAAAGCTTGTAGCTTGTAATACAAAAAGGGACTTCCTTTCTAACAAAAGCTGTTAAAAAAGGACTTCCACTTGTATTATAGGTACAAGCCACAAGCTTTCTATAAATGGGCCCCTAGTGTTTTCATTCGATAGCGTGACGAGCGTTCGAGTTTGCCTTAAGTCTATTTTTGTATGGGATTTAGAAACAGCGCGCCAAGCGGGACGTTTTAGAAACTCAAAATCCCAGACAAAATACACTTAAAACGCGTCCGTCACGTCACGCTATCGAATGAAATGTACACTAGGGGTACTAATCTTCTTCTTCTTCCCTTGTCCCAACTTCATTTGGGGTCCTAGGGAGGGGGGTACTAATGAAGGATAATAAATGTAGGCCTACATATTTATGAAAATGAGTTTTACACGAAGGTATTTATTTATTATATATATTTTTATCTCTGACACCTAGAGACTTTTACATCTCTAAACAATTTTAGTAATTGACTGTTATTTGTATATTTTTTATTAGTTTTTTTTTGTGTAATTCGAGATTTAGACTGGATACATCTCTAACAAAGTATCTAATATTTCATGGATTCCATATTTGTAATTGTTTTTTGTAAATTTTGGTTAATTGTATTGCTTGTAAAAATTGACATGTACAAGTGCCCCTGTGGCCTATTTGCTGAATAAATGTTTGATGTTTGGTCTGTTATAGACGTTCTAGTTAGAGTGACACGGGTTCGACCCGGTGTCAAGTTATCAAGTAGTTTCATTTTCGACTGAGGTTGACCACGGGCCATGGCAGATGTCATTTGGGACCCCACGTCGATTTGAGAATCGAGACACTAACATAGTTTTTAAATGGCTGTTGAAAGTAGGTTATTTATTCGTGGTGACTATTTACATATATTTGCGTGATACCGTGTTCATTTCTGAATTCATTTACTGTGGAAATTTCTCTAGCGATATACGGAAAGGTATAATGTTGACCTAAACCTGTTTGATGATTAGCACACAAACCGATTTTCAACAGCAACTTTTGTTTTTTCTACCATATGCGTAGAATTCGGCACAGTATTAGAAAGTTTCTATTTCTGTTTGTAAGTTAAGAGAAATGACTAATATGAGGAAGTGGCCTAGAATTGGAGATTTGGTTTAGTCATCGTTTTTAGGGTTACGTACCCAAAGGGTAAAAACGGGACCCTATTACTAAGACTCCTCTGTCCGTCTCTCTGTCACCAGGCTGTATCTCATGAACCGTTGATAGCTAGACAGTTGAAATTTTCACAGATGATGTATTTCTGTTGCCGCTATAATAATAAATACTAAAAAGTACGGAACCCTCGGTGGGCGAGTCCGACTCGCACTTGGCCGGTTTTTTAATCATTTTGCGAGAATGATACTTCGAAATTAAGTTCGAATGGATGTGTCACATTGCTTTGCACGCCCTTGTTTTCTTAAGACCACGCGCAGCCGGCTTAAGGTTCATTCATTCATTCATTCACTCATTCATTCATTCACTTATTAATTCATTCATTCATTATTTTTGCGACTGATAACACATGTTTCAAGCTTTGAAACGAGAAGCGCCTACGAACAGTGAGCCCGCCGGTCTTTATCTGGCAGTGAATGTGTTAAAGGGAGAACTGAGGACTAATATTACCAGCAGTATTTGCTTTTAAATGCTCCATCTTGTACTGGAGGATCTGTGAGAGAAACAAACAATAATTTAATTATGTCTGCGGGAATTACGTTTGTAATAAACATTTATTCATTTCTCACTTAAATAATTAGCCATTATATTCTGAAATATTGTCCTTTTTTTCCTTCAGGCGTTTTTCGTTCTGGAAACAAATATTCAAGAAAGGTCAATGGTACCCGGAGGGATTTCGGGATCTATTGTGGTATCAACAAGCTTTGGTTGGTTATTTAGAGGAAATCTTTCGTACAATTGATACCAAATTTGTTTGTTTCTATTGTTCTAATTCTAAATTATATATTTGAAATAGAAATGTAGAAAAAAATGGTACAGTCAGCATCAATAACAGCAACACACAACAACAACACAATAATAACAATGACATAATAATAACAGTAACAGATGAAACTACGTGTTGCGAACGCAACCTTTTATTTGTATAATGCAGTAGCTAAACGCAGCCGTCGGGCTCGCTTACTGTGCGGAGGCTTTTCTAAAAGCACCAATAGGAGCGCTCCACATAACCTGTATCGCGGTCAATTAGAGACACTAAAATTTAGACTACCTTTTTACCATTCAAAATTAGCTTAATCACTATACTATTACCAACCACCACTTCTACACCTTTAGCCGTTTACGTCAACTGTACCTTGTAAAGTAACCATCACCTATTAATTATAAGTTTACTTGAAAACGAAGTATTTTTATTTGTCGTCGAGACCTGCACGGCGGCTACACTACGCACCAAAAGTATCTGCCACCCGGAAATACTTAAAAATTCTACATAGGAGAGTGGTGGATATTATTGACGCATAGTCTGATCCGCTTAGCTGTTGTAAAATCAAATTTCTGATTATTTCAGTATTTAGGTTTCCCTTCTTATAAGGGAAAATAACACAGGAGAAGTGACTAAGAAAAAACTTAACGGACATTCGCAAAACTTCTAAAAAAATGTTTAATAAAAAAAATTGCCGAAGACAAATAAAAACACCGCTTGCCTCTAAATTATATGAAAAAATAGGACTTTTTTATAAAAAAGTTCCTACGTATCCTTTCATTTAAAGTAGTTATCCTTCGTTGCTTGTTTAAATTCAAGTTAACAGAATGCAGTCCAATAGGTAATCCAACCTGCTAGATGCAAGGTCTGGTCCAACCTGCCCTTCCCTAGTAGGTAAGTAGAGTTGACTAACCAGTCTTTATGAAAGCAGAAGATTCAAACATTTTCTTAGTATTCTATTAAATCTGGGAATCTTTCTTCGTTTTGATCAAATTTTTCAGATTTCGGAGAATATACCCAAATTTTTGGACTTTCTGCAACTTGCAAAACGTTAGCCGTAAACATCAAATTTCGTTCGTAAGTTTAGAAAATTAATCCAAGCATCTGAAGTTTCGAATCCACGAAATCCAGATTGAAGGTGCCTGATAAGGATCAAAAGGTACTATGGATAAATTGCATTAACTGCATTTAATCTAAGATGAAATATTGTCTTTTTCCATATATAATCACAGTGATCATTATAAATATTCTAAACATATCCATAATTCACCTATTAATCGTCACAAAATTATTCTATAAAGACACATTCATCTGGCGCAGCGGTACTCCCTCTACCTACGGGTAAATTATCGGTTTAAACTGCAGGCTTTTTACAATTCTAGAAAATTGTGCCATACGTATTGTCAATAACAAAAACTAATCTTTTCATAATTTCTAAAATGCTAGGAAGCCAATTGGCTTGATGAAATTCCATGGCTTGCCTTAAAATGTGACAATAATATAGACTAGTAATCTGTCATTATTACTCGGCTTACTAACATTCCCAGCAAAATCAAACAGTTGCATTTGTAAACAATACTGGAGGAATAATACCGCTACAATTTTCTATATGTATACGGATTGTATAGAACAACAAAAAGATCACTGAAACTATGTTGCACCACATGTTGAATTACACGGTTGGATGTCTGTTCAACATTCCAGCAGTGGAATCTGTTCAAGATAAGTTGCTTATTGTTATGATAATACTCTGTCGCTTTACTTCAAAATAGAAATCCAAGACATTCGGCAGTTGTTAAAGCAGTTTGGAGGCAAAATAGTCTAGGTACGGTATTGACGTAGATCAGACGTGGATAGGTATGAAACATAGCCTTCAAAAAGTTGCACCGACGATATTAATTGATGATGAAGGAGATCTACCAAGATGATGATTTACGCATACATCAACAGATGAAGACTTGAAAAATGTTGAAAATGTCTGAGAAATAGAGAGTTCTCAACTACTTTGTTGCCTTTTGCTTGAGATGAACTCTATATAACTGATATATAATTCTAATATCTAGTCTCGTTATAATGCAATAAACGAATTATGGGGCCTAGCCAACAAAGTGGTAATCAATAAATTTGACAACATCACCGTGTTGCCAAACGAGGCTTAGTCATGCAGGCTCAAATACATTGAGTACCAAAACTTCCGTGAGACACAGACATATTAAATATATTAATAACGGGTCACTCACGATGACACTCCTCAGTACGGAGTTAAACATGTCGAGCGTTTTTCGACTTAAAATACGTGAGTGACCCGTTATTAATATATTTAAATTGAGTACCTATAAGAAGTTCCTTCATACCTGCAAACAATTATAACCTCATTCAGTTGTCATAGAGGGACCATAATATAAAACCGACCTAACTAAATAATTAAAAACGAAACGGACCGACGACTCGGACGACTGTCGCATCGCTCTGAAATTAGATTGCTTGTTGTATATTGTTATATACAATTTTAAACGGAAATCGTGTCGAAATTTAAGTTAAAATCCCAAAATACTTTAATTAGTACATAATGTAGGTAATTGTTCTACCCGTAGCAGACATTAGATTAGCTTTAGTGCGAATTTAGAAAATACAATTAGCATTAAACTTAACAACGGTGTACTCAACAAGCAAATCTGACCTACAAACGAAGATTATTCGTGAAATCTTGCTAAACAACAAGTTTATACAGACAAGGCAGTTTCGAAAACAAATTTTAAAATTTAAATCAGTCGTTTTCGTTTCAATATAACGGGTAAAATGTTTTACATTCTTTCAATGAGCTGAATTCATTTTAAACTGACATTATTTACATATTTGTGTCGTTTTCAAGCAAAAGATACCACATTGTCGCTTGCCATAAGGACGCTGTGACAGGTTATTCGTATAAGGATACAAGCAAATTTCGTCCTTATAGTAAGCGACAATGTGGTACCTTTTTCTTGAAAACGTCACATTTGATAACGCGAAGTGGGTTAAAGAAAAAACCTATTTAAAAATAAAAAATAAATTAAAAGATAAATTATGCTTGTTATATTTTTAATCGTGCTCGTGGAATATTACCTACTGAATGTTATATTGTTAAACTCAACTTTAAATTCAAAATACCTAATTATTGTACTTTTTTTCGGAGCAAAGGAATTTTGTATTAACTATAAGTGAAAACTCTTTTGGCCTATGTTCTAACTATATCTTTTACTTTATTGTATTATTATGTGCTGTATGTTTCCCAAATAAATAAATTAAAATTAAATTATGTCCTTCATATAGGACAGTGAGTTACAAAAAATAAACACTCACCTAGTCAAATAATCCATTGCTCTCTCCAAAAAATCCGATAGTTGAAGTCGAAAGAGAAATCAGCAAACCCAGTTTTTTAGTTCCTTTTCCTGCGGCCAATGCACCCAAACTGGTTACATGTCACACTACACAAAAACTTCAAGCACTAAACACATGTAAGACACTGTTTTTGTACTTTATGTAGCACAAAATGTTTATATTGTCACTGTCATGGCCACTGTCGATGTTCAAGAGCCGTAAGTGCAAGGTCGATTTCGCGGTTACTTTCGTTAGACGAGTGTGTGGCACAAGTTCGCGACGGTGAATGGTGGTGAAACGATAGGTTATGTTTTGTCTTTGTCGTTCGCTGCGCGGGCGCTGCGGTGGTACTATCGGTGCGGTTTTCTATTAAAATTTGAACTAATTTGCGTGTTTTTGTTTTCCTCGCTTTTTAACCATTTGATTTTTTTGATGATAACTTTGAATGTATTTTACAGAGCATGTGTCTAGATTTTAAGAAGCTCCCTTAATACCATAATACCCTGCACCAACAATACTTCCCTATGTGACATAAAAGCCAAAAGTCAACTGGTAGAAAATTTCTTAGGACAATAAAATAATTAACTACTAACAATTATATAAGGACAAGGGAAATTGTTTACAAACACAAATTGAAAGAACTTTTTGGTTTGTACGAGTAAAATGCACAATTTATCCTAGATTCCTAGTTGAACTGAACGGACTTCGGGTTCGAGCGCCATCTTGATAGTTAGCCTCATGATTAATTCCTTTGTTTTTTTGCTCATTAATATTGTTTAAAGTGTAATATCGATAGCTTATTATACAGTAACCTAATGTGGCAGTGTGCAGTGAACGGAGAATTAACATTGAAGTATTGGAGTCAACGGCCGGTAGTCCACGTGCTTCTTGTAAAGTCCAGCTATCGCTTTACAAGGGCTACTAAAATCACCGTACACTGTCTTGTACTAACCGTATAATTTTAGTCGTATTTAAAGCTCCTAATACCTTGATACTGGCGAAATAGTCCCACTAGACTCAAGCCATAATTTTAAAAGAATGAATGAAACGGTTGAACGAATAGTGTAAAATAAATATCAAAGGAACATGATCGAAAATAGAACAAAACTTGGTCGAAACAGTTTTTTAATCAACAACCGACGAACGTTATTTGCGTTGTCAGCACCGACGTAGTTTACCAGTTGACGGCAGCAGTTTAAAATAGCGATGTGACAGACAGACGGATGGACGGACGGACGGACGGACAGTCGCACCAAAAGAACTTTCATTTTAAAATGGCCGATGTAGGAACTTTAACTCAACTGTATTTTCGGTTTCGGTTTTGTCAGGTTTCGATCGGTTTTGAGGTTTTGACCGAAACTAGAGTAAAACTGAATCTTTAGTTTCAGTTTCAGTGTCGGCAAAAATCCGGTTTCGATCGGGCACTAGAAATTGTAAAGGAACCTCTGTCGTGCAGTTCTTACACTGTGTAACTTTTACTGTATACTCGGATCAAGCTTACTCTGCAGTTCTGCACCGAACTTGAAGTGACTTACCCCCTTGATCATAAAACTTTACAAGCCTAATTTAGTTAATATATGTTTTACAAACGACTGTTTATTACTCTTATATATATATATATATTTTTTACTAGCCTAATTTAGTGTCCCACTGCTGGGCAAAGGCCTCCCCTCGTTTCCTCCACTCGACCCTGCCGTTTGTAGTGTCCCGCCAATCCGGATAAAATGCGTCCAAGTCGTCCCGCCATCTCCTTTTCGGCCTGCCTGCACCCCGGCCATTTAATAATATATGATTAGTAGATAATTAAGACTCTTTGTGCGTTTACGGATAACGCTAAAAGTGTGGAAGTGAAAAGGTTTGAAATGCGGATCTGAAATGTATGAAATTATCTGGATCTGGATCCGCTGATCTTCCTATACATTTCAGATCCGTCGTGCAAACCGTATGTGGAAGTAACATAGTAAACGTCAGTAACATACATATTATTTTCATGGAAATTTTACGATTATGCTGACAGATCAACACCTTGTCATTGCAAAGCCTAAAAAACCGGCCAAGTGCAAGTCGGACTCGCGCACCGAGGGTTCCGTACTTTTTAGTATTTGTTGTAATAGCGGCAACAGAAATACATCAACTGTGAAAATTTCAACTGTCTAGCTATCACGGTTCATGAGAAACAGCCTGGTGACAGACAGACAGACGGAGAGACGGACAGCGGAGTCTTAGTAATAGGGTCCCGTTTTTACTCTTTGGGTACGGAACGCTAAAAAAAGCTGAAATAATTGTCGATGACCTCTAATAAAACGGATTAAATAAATACACATTTCACTTTGTCTTCACAAGTGCTTTATAAGGAAATAAATGTTCATAGAAGGTGAATACAAAATGAAGATGTTGCTCCCTAAAATTCTGCCGGCAGCGTTTTCCTTTTACAACGTTATAAACAGCCTCTAGGAAGACAAGATTTTGTTCCAAAGTAACATTGCTTTTCAATTGATATTTACACGAACGTTTAGGTAAATTGTTTTGAGCTAAATTTTAATAGGTATCTTTTTAAATGCAAAATGGCTAAAACCATAGAGTAACTTATACTAGAGCGGTACTGTCATAGTAAATTTTGTAACCCCAGTAAATTAAAAAACCACACTTTAAAACTAAAAATGAACATTTATAAGAATACGATAGAATGTATTTAAATATAGATAAATGATTTTTTTTATTTGCATTAATTATTTTTATGATTTTGACCCATGTTCTTTCACTGATATGCGTTAAAATTGTTAAATAACAAACGAAACCGTCAACGCCATCTATTCGACTGTAGGCCAAAACTAGTAGCGCCCTCTGAACGAGAATCAAATTTTCTTGATTTTCGAGGCACGTTTTTTCTTCAGACTATCTATCTATTACGGAGTTATATCTATCTTTGCTAAAACGTAACCCATTATCTGTATCTATGTCATAGGTAATCCCAAACTTATGATATCCCTTAACTTAAGTAGTGAAATATAATGTTAAATAATACATACATATGTGTGACACCTCTTTTTCATTTAAAATAAGTAAAAGGTTGCTTAAAGAGATTTTTGATTAAGGAAATAAAATATAAAGTCTGTCCACGAAAAAAAGTGGTTATGCATAATAGTGTAAATCTTTTATATGAATGTGAATTTTTAAGCAGCATGTTTTGTATGTAATTTGTAGATATCAAACATATATATATTTTTTTATGAATTTTAGCAATATATATCCCATGGTACGAATGTTTTCTTGTACAACGTCTTCTGGAAGACTTTACCAAGTTTTCCTGCAAAATATATAGTTTTTTATTAAATTAGATAATCCAAATTATACCTTATGGCGACCTCTTTTCACAAAAGAAACAATTTTTCTAATTGTATTCAGATTGAGATAGTTCTGAGGTTCTTTAACTTTGGTGAATTTGACTTTATAACAAAAAAATGCCTCCCATATAAAAACTACTTTCAGTGCTTGGAGTAGAAAGTCTTCCTGACTACCACAAATAGAAATTAATTTCAAGTCGTATTTTTTTTGTAAGATAACATTCTAATCTGCCTAAAACAGCTTGTAAAAATACAAATACAGTTGTGACATTGTAGCGGGAAGCGAGTGAAGATTGTCAAAAAACGATTACGATAACGATACATTAAAATACGATTTTATTTTGTTACATAGTACTATATATACAAATTATTAAAATAAAAAACTTCTTGAAAATGTACATTCGGTAAAAAGATACCAGATCACCCACCACCACTTTTTTTCGTGGACATACTTTAATAGCCTCAAAAATCAAAATTAATGTGTTGATATAAATATTATATTTGAAACAATATTTAAGTAAGTAATTGCTTATCAAAAGTAAAGATAGATATAACTCCGTAATAGATGGATACAGTCTAAGGAAAAAACGTGCCTCGAAAATCAAGAAATTTGATTCTCGTTCAGAGGGCGCTACTAGTTTTGGCCTACAGTCGTATAGATGGCGTTGACGGTTTCGTTTGTTATTTAACAATTTTAACGCATATCAGTGAATGAACATGGGTCAAAATCATAAAAATAATTAATGCAAATAAAAAAAATCATTTATCTATATTTAAATACATTCTATCGTATTTTTATAAATCTTCATTTTTAATTTTAAAGTGTGTCGACAGATGGCAGTGAATTTACTGGGGTTACAAAATTTACTATGACAGTACCGCTCTAGTATAAGTTACTCTATGTCAAAAGTAAGCTGACCGTGTACGTGGGGATTTAGCTCGATATTGCCATTCCAGTTAAGCTTTATGAGCTGGAGCAAGTGGTTTTAATATTTCACTCAGACATATTGTGCTCCACAAAGGACATGTCGTAAATTTTACACTCAATTTGTGCACGAATGTTATCTTGTCACTTGTAACATTTTACAAGAAGCAAAATGAGGTTAAGTAAGAATACCTTTGCAGTATTGTTTTAGGTATTTTACTACAGTAAATTTAAAACGAGAATAATAATTGAAACTATTATGACGGAAGAAAGTTTTATATAGTTCTATATAATATGAGTAGTTCTAGCCAACACGGTTTACAAATTTTTAGAATTATTACTTAATTTAATAATGTTTCACGATAATAAATTTACTGGTATACCAACTACGCTACCTTGGTTACTAAGGCCTTTTCATAATGCAGGAGCCAAATTCAGAAACAATTAAATCTTCTGGATCTTGGGAGGATAGATTAAATATTTGGTTAAAGTTGCCTCAAAGGTAACACCAAAGACTATGTAACTCCGTATAAGATGGATACAGTCTAAGGAAAAAACGTGCCTCGGAAATCAAGAAAATTTGACTCTCGAACAGATGGCGCCTATACCGATACCTTTGGCCTATTCTCGACTAGATGGCGTTGACGGTTTCGTTTGTTATTTAGCAATTTTAACGCATGAAAGAACATGGGTCAAAATCTTGTAAAAATAATAAATGTAATCATTTATCCATATATAAATATAGTATTTTAACCATCTTAATTTTTTGTTTAAATCGTGTGTCGATAGATGGCAGTGAATTTACTGTGGCTACAAAATTTACTATGACAGTACTGACAGTAAAGGGTTCGAAACGTCGGGATGTAGTATAAATTTAATATAACGCGATATAATCCGTTTTCATAGTTTTATATTATGGCAGTACTCCTCTATCCTATATATCCTCTTTGGTAACACCAAGAACTTTGAATCAGGATCAGGACTAAGATTGCCAAACCAAAGCTTTTCTAATGAAATGACGGAAACTCCCTCAGATGGAGGATCTACCAGTTAATTAAAACTCGCTCACGACTTGGTTCAGAATCAACTTTATAGTCAATATTTACTCCTTTATCTTTTACTCATCTTATTTTATGATCTAAATTTCTAGCTTCGAAGAAATCTAAAAGGGTTAAGGTGAATTCAAAATCAAAGTTGATTCTTCGCTGTTTATCTTTATTACATTTTGGTGCAACATCGAACCTAAATAAAATATGTAGCATTCTTAAATATATTGCAATAAGAAAATACTTGTATGGAAAATACGTTATAATAAATATTTTTTGTATATAAATGTCATATTATAAATTGAAGATTCTGCAATTAATTGGAAAGCTGTATCCGTTCCGTTCCAAAAATGTATTTAGAATTTTTCTTTGTTTTTATCGAGTTTTAAAATAATTATGTTTATTTCATGTACTTAGGAATCACCTTTTAACTTCAGCTTTCCATGAAATAAAACTATGAAAACGGATTATATCGAGTATATTGAATTTATAATACATCCCGACGTTTCGAACTCTTTACAGCGTTCGTGGTCAACGGGTGACTGAGGGTGTCGGGATGTATTATAAATTCAATATACGCGATATAATCCGTTTTCATAGTTTTATTTCATGAAAAGCTGAAGTTAAAAGGTGATTCCTAAGTACATGAAATAAACATAATTATTTTAAAACTCGATAAAAACAAAGAAAAATTCTAAATACATTTTTGGAACAATAAAATAATAATAAATTAAATTTACAGTACTAAGTACTAAACTATACGAAAATACGTGACGTTTTCAACTAAAAGGTACCACATTGTCGGTTAATAAAGTTGATTTCAAATTAAAGCCATATGGAAACAGCGCCTTACTGACAACCGACAATAAGTACCCTTTTGGTTCGCACATATATTTAGCGAGGCAAATTACCTACACTATAAACCGGCCAAGTGCGTGTCGGACTTGCGCACGAAAGGTTTCGTACCATTACGAAAAAAAAACAGCAAAAAAATCACGTTTGTTGTATGGGAGCCCCATTTAAATATTTATATTATTATGTTTTTAGTATTTGTTGTTATAGCGCCAACAGAAATACATCATCTGTGAAAATTTCAACTGTCTAGCTATCACGGTTCATGAGATACAGCCTGGTGACAAACAGACAGACAGCCGGACAGCGGAGTCTTAGTCATAGGGTCCCGTTTTTACCCTTTGGGTACGGAACCCTAAAAAAGAATGAATTTATTTAAATTTTAATTTCGATTATACTTTCACCTTTTCGGGCTTTTTACACTTTCTAAGTAAAACTAAATATGAAACTTTGTACGTTGATGAAGTTATGCAAGAATTATGACCAAATAATATTAAAATATAATTATATAGGTAGCTCTTTTCTGCCGCGCTTAAATATCATGAGAGAAGTAACTCATTTTGAAATCTCTTTCAATTCTTGAACATATCGTACAAGTACAAAGTATACAATTGAATGACAACTCATTTGAGTTACTGCTCATGCTAAGCGCGGCAGTTTTCCCTATAGTAACATTAACTTCATGTTATTGTTATTGCACATTACAGCGAAGGCCTGTGGTGTTAATGGCAAGTTACTATTGGTACTAAATATAACAAATGGCCTTTTCAGAGGCCGTATCGACATTTTAGCCTAATAATAGAGATTTATTAATGGATGTTAAAACGGCCTTTTGATTGATTAAAATGAACCACTGACAGTAGGTAAGCCGCAAAGATGAAAGTGTCATCCAGCGAAGATTAGAAATGGTACAAAGGCCGGTTTATTAAAACAATACAGTCATCAAATAAATATTTTTTATATAATTTATCGAAGTACTTTTGGTCTCTCAAATGAAGTGTAAATCAATTAATGCTATATTATAATTAGCTTCCAAACTTTAATTTGATAAAATTAAATAGGCGCCTTGTTAACATTATTTGGATTATAAGCAATATTTGAATCTGTATATTTTAATAACACATAAATTAAACACGTATCTATTTATAGCAAAACCTAAAAAAAATGTAAAATTAAAATACCGTTACAGGTTAGTTGACGCTTTACGTTAGAATATAATTATAATTACTAGCTTTGTCCTGTTTGTAAAACACTAGGATTACATTCCATGAATCAGCACGGTTTAATGAAAACATTATCAAACCTAATCTAAAATAATATGTTTTTTTTTTCTATTTATTATTTAAGGACCAGAACCAGTTACATGATTATGCCAGCCCCATTGTACCTTATACTAGTATTCTTACATGTACATGTACATGTACTGTACGGTTTGATAAAATCTATAACATATAAAAATATATTTTTAGCCTCTTCTGAGGTCGGTACAGCTAAGATGCTTTGAAAAGCACCTATATCTAATCTATTTAGCTTGAGGGTAGTTAGTAACGATTGTCTATCGCTTTCATTCCGTGCACATTCCGTCAAAATATGTTGCACATCTTCAACAGAACCGCAAACTTGCCAATTTGGAGATGGCTCTTTTTTCATCAAGTAAGCAATTTTTTTTGAATGTTGTAAACAAACACATATCACTTTTAAGAGTCTCCGGCAAGCTCGGCCGAATTTCACCTTCCCATACAAACGGAGTTCCGTTTTCATTTTAAAACTACGTTTTGGATTGTAATGAAACTTTGCTCATACAATGACATGAGGTATATCTAGGTCTGAAATTAGTTTATACATATAGCTCCAGTTTATAAAACAAACGAAATAGAGCAAAAACACGTTCTGTATGAAAAACGTAAATTCGCTGTATTTTTTTTACTATTCTATCTAAAGCTACTAAACTAATTTTAAACATAGATATACCTTATCCTATTGTAAGTACAAAGTTTCAGAACAATCTAGCTAGTCGTTTTAAAATGAGAGCGGAACTACGTTTGTATGGAGAACCGAGCTTGCCGAAGACCTTTAAGCCTGCGACAGTATGACAACCCCTATCCTGCCGCTGACGGCCGCTATATACTGTTACAATACAGATCATACGTGCTCAAACGAGTGAATAAAACGACCGATAGCGTTACCGTGAAGCTTTCAATGAACAGGAAAATAGGTAAAAATGCTCATTTCAAAAACATTGTTTGAATTATGAGAATATATTTTATTGATATGATTTTTTTTTTTGTAAATTTGGTACTCTTAGCTTAATGCGTTTGAATGTGTAAACTTTCACATAGACATAATAGGCACTTCAAACATTTGAATAAAATTGTTTTGTTCTTTTTGTAGGATACTTTTGATTTAATTCCATAAATATTTTTTTAATTATTAGGAAATTATAGACTTGTTATTCTGTCTCTTTAAAGATGGTATCACAATAAATAAACACATCTATTTTAAGCCTGTTACAGTCAGACAAGCCCCTATCCTGCCGCTGACGGCCGCCACTGTTACAGTTACGTGCTCAAACGAGTGAATAAAACCATTGATAAAATAATGTTACCTATTTAATTATACGAACGGGTAGCGCGATTTAATTTCATTGTTTTTACCTCAGCTTGGCTCTATAGAAAAAAATACGAAAACGGCAACTATACGAAAATGTCAAATTTTCATTAATTTTCAGTTGTATATACCCTGTATACCATTGCAGTATAATTTCTGTACAAAATAGCTAGTGATATAGCCGAGGGATCTCACATCCTATACTAATCTATATACTATTTCTCGATATACCAAAAATATCTTATGTACAGCGGAATCCGTTTATTATGACTCTGCTTATACTGACCAACCGCTTACCAAAGATAGATATAACTCCGTAATAGATGGATACAGTCTAAGGAAAAAACGTGCCTCCAAAATCACGAAAATTTGATTCTCGATCAGATGGCGCCACTAGTTTTGGCCTACTCTCATATAGAGGGCGTCGACTGTTTCGTTTGTTATTTATCATTTTAACGCATACCAGTGAAATAACATGGGTCAAAATCATATAAAAATAATTAATGCAAATAAAAAAAATATTTATCCATATTTAAATACATTTTATCGTATTTTTATAAATATTTATTTTTAGTTTTAAAGTGTGTCGACAGGTGGCAGTGAATTTACTGGGGTTACAAAATTTACTATGACAGTATCGCTCTAGTATAAGTTACTCTATGCGCTTACTATGACGTAATTTGCGAATTTTGGTTTTCATATAAAATTCTTTCTGACAAAGTCGGATAAGATGACTTCGCTTATAGTGACAAACCGCTTACTATGACGTATAAAATTTTATGATCATGAAATTATGTCCGGTTGTACTGACACATTCGCTGGTTTTCGTTGCCATCCCCACGTCTTTCCCTGCGAGGACGGTGGATGCGGTGTTTTAGTTTTGATTCTCAGTGACAAGTTGATAATTGGTACAAGGTTAATAAAATTTATCTCTGACAGAGGAATTTGAGATTAATATAGAAAAAATTACAAAAATAAGAAGTTAATCAACTATGCTTTATATGACATCCGCTTAGTATGACGTGTTTGTCACTTCCCTTCGATGTCATTATAAGCGGATTCTACTGTATTTCCTCAGTCAAATAACATTCGGATAATGGAGTTCACCTGCAAACACTACAAAGGCCAGGGATGTGGAAAATACAGCAACATCAGATCTGCCAAACAATAAATTGGCTCGTATCCGGATTGAAGTCCCGTCCGTTCGTATCCTTAATAAGCACGCACGTGGAATAGATTCCATTCATGCATAAATGCAAAAGCAATCAATCCTTGCCTGGTACAGTCGCCATCAGATATATCGGAGGGGCCAAGGAGCTCACAAATATCTGAACACGCCTCTATTGTCAAGGCGCTAGAGTGCGTGTTCAGATATTTTTGAGCACCCCGGGCGCTGCGATATATCTGATGGCGAGTGTACATTATACATATTTCCGAACGATTGTTGTTTAGGTTCCGGAAATAAATTGGTGTGGAATCGGAACAATTTGTTATGGTTTTAAACTGTTGTTGGTACAATCTTGACAATTGTCTTGATGATTGGCATCTAGCGCACGACATTCACTTAATTAGCAATCAGCATGAGCTATATTTAAAGTCTAACCGTACTCCGTTTTAATGAAAAATGAAATGAAAATGAAAATATTTATTTCAGACACCAGGTGTCCATATTTTTGTCTACAAGACTATATTAGTACTTAACAATAAAACATAAAACTATATAAAAATAAACATTAATGTTAGTAAAACACATAATGCTCATTGGATCGAACATGCATTGACATCCAGTGAGTTGTGAGAGGGCTATCATCCCTTTCCGCAATCACCCTCAGGAGTGTTGGTGCTGCCCCGCACGCGGCCCCACAGGGACGCCACCCTCACGCAGCACTGCGTGGAAGCCGTCTGTGCTCCACTCAGCGAACATTCCTGACGCGCTGCAGCGTCAGTCCAATTAATGTTTAATTGTATAAGTATTTAATATTAATAACATTGTGAGTAATGAATGTGTAATGTGTGTATTTTCCGTTATTTAGATATTAACAGACAACACACAGCCCAATAAAGCCGTTGCTTATAGCCACAAAATAACAGCTAAACCGTGATGAGTTGAAAATTAGTTATTTATTTATTATTTATTTAATATAAAACTATTCATAAAAAGTTTATTTTTATTTTTATTCGGAACAAGAACAAAATTTAATGACAAATAAACATAACATGGTTTAAAAAAATCTAAATAAATGTAAACTCGTAAGATAAACAACTCGTTCGATAATCTGCTCGTTATATAATCCGTTGTTAAGCGTAAAAAAATAAAAATAGATTTTTAATAAATAAATAAAATATTTCTATTCAAGGAACAATAACAAAATCTCGCACGAATTGAAATCGAGTTCCACTCGTTCCGCAGCCGCTTGGAACAGGTGAACGTACTTGTTTGCGCATTGGAGAGTTACCGAGATACCGGTAACAATCGATTCATCGGCAGCCACCGATTACCATCGGCATTCTTCATTGAGCCACTGAGCCATTGTTTTATCTGTGACAGAGTCAATGTACTCTCAGCTACCGCAACAAACGACAACAACAGCAAAGCAACAGCGACAATAGTTATTTGTACAACAAAAGAGCAAAGGTTGATATTTCTTCGAGTGCTTATTTTGAGTTCCGTGCAAGCGAAAGATTCTATAATAGATTGGCGAGCGTAGCGAGTTTTTATTATAAAATACGTAAAATATAGTGTTTTTATCAATATACTTTTGAATGACGTTTAAACTTTTTTGTCTCTTTCTTTTTGCTAATGACGTGAAAGTAGTGGGAATAGAATCCAAGTATTTCGAACTTGTATAGGCTCCGCACGTTAAAATGACATTCGAATATAAAGGTCACTTGAATGTCATTTTGTCTCACTCAGTGAGCAAAATGCGATTTTACTCACTGTTTTTAAGCAGCAAAGTATCTTATTTCGAGCTGCTGAGGTGAAAACGTAATTTGTTTTAATGGTTGCGAACGCGAGTCCGACGCGCATTTGGCCGGTTTTTTTGAATTGAAAGCCTAGCTTTGTTTCGCTTGTTTCGCTTTTGAATTTAATCTAAGATCCCGCATATTACCTACTAAATGATAAAGTCACGACGTCATATTCCTAAGCGAATACATCGCTGATAATGTGAAGATTTCTCAAAACCGGTTACAACTATATAGAAATGCTAGAATGAAAGTGAAACTAGTGTTTGTCTAAAAGTTCAGAGAAGAAAGTTATTAGTTGGGTGAAAATTAAATTATGGGTGAAGCGACATGCATTGTTTTGTGTGTACAAGATTTTAACATAAGTCTAATGTCAGTGTCAAGTGTTAACTACAAAAGAGTCTAATGTCAGTGTCAAGTGGTAACTACAAAAGTATTTAGGGTTTCCGACTTCCGATTCGAACGCCATCTTGATAGTAGCCTCGTGATTAATTCCTTTGTTTGTTGCTCATTAAAATTGTTTAAAGTGTAATATCGATAGCTTTATTATACAGTAATATAATTTGGTAGTGTGCAGTGAATGGAGAATTAATCTCAAAGCGTGTTTAACCACCATTTTGGAGTCAACGGCCGGTAGTCCACGTGCTTCTCGTAAAATCCAGCTATCGGTTATACGAGACAATAACAACAATAACTACCGAACAACGTCGTGCTCTAAGAGCATTTGGTATTTCTACCTCTAACCGTGTCTGGCTAGAGCCCTAGAGGCCCATAATTTTATTTACCGTACACTGGCTGAAGAAAATCAAGAAATATTAATTCGATCCCACGTGGATCCCACTGACGTTGGCGAAATCATCGACAGTATCGATGGAGCCATACTACTTAAAATTGAATTGAATTGACTTGAAAATCGGTGAGAAAAATTCAAAGAAACTAGTTCATATTCATAACATTATAGAGGTAACTAGTATTTTTCTCTAGTTTATTTTTGACCGAGCGAGAGCTCAGGATCACTGTTTCAGATTGCCATTCTTTTCTACAGGTTGCATTTCCGTTAATATAATTTCATCATCATCATTCAATTGATTGATTGATTTAGGGTTTTCTATTAAGTGTTATAAATAAATAATCACCGGTGATACGAAAAATGAAATGGCTGCTTTTACTTTCCATTGAACATGTAAACAATGAGTCATTTATGTAATAAATATCATACCACATTGTTTTCTTTCATAGTTTAAATTGTATAACTGTAATATAAAGGCATGCTATGTAATCCTATTGTTTGTCGCAGAGCAAAGAAGGACCGATTTTGGCAATAAATTCCTTAAGTAGAAACTTTAACAAGACTAAAAATATAATGACAATAATTGTCACATTTATAATTATTATAAAGGTCAAAAACATGTTTAACTAAGAAAAAAAATAAACAATTCAATGAAAGGGCGCCGTAGGCTCTTGGAATTGCATATTATGTACTTGGGAAAACTTTCGAAATGGTCTGGTCGGCCATTTAAGGATTCCGGGTATTTCCGAATGTCGAAAACCGTAGGATAATAGCGAAAAGGGACTTATTGCGATGGAATTTTGGATGATTTTCATCATTTTCGTAACTATTCGACAATGATTCGACATATGAAATTACCCGAATACACCTTACACTTAGCTGACAATTAATTTTTATAGAAAGCATGACAAACAGATATTAGTTCGACACGAGCTAACTAATTCACTACCGGTGAACATGCAGGCACATGCATTTTATGTTTCATATCGTCATTATACTCATTATGTGTTTGATATGCTAATTACTTTCACTTTGCTTCTAATTTTATATTAAAAAAATAAATGGAAAAAGTTACGCTTCCGGCAGGACTTGGACCAGCAACCTCCTCAATCCGTGCGTTGCTCTTAACCAATTGAGCTACTAGCTAAAGAGGAGTATCGCTCGCAGACGTATCTGCATGTTAAAAAATTAGTTTGCTTTGCTTGTTTAATATTTATATATGCTCATTATTTGTTTAAGCAAGGCTCACAGTATAGTGGTCGATTATTTTAGGTTCGTAACTCATAACTTAACTGGAACTTATCCCACTCTCGTCGAATGATGGTGGTTATATTACAGTTTCTTCATATCTTAAATAAATTGAAGAAATGCGTTTTTCCATATGTTTCTTTTCTAAATAATTTAGTGTTCTAAATTTACAAAAAATGTTTACTAAATTTTTACGTGACAACTGGTACTATAAAAATGAACCTATGAATTGAATGAATGAATGAATGAATGATAGGGACCATCACATGGCGCGTGAGGTAGGCTAACGGAATCATTTAAAAACTTACCCCCTTATTCATAAACGTCTACTAAAGTTGACAAACCGCTAATAATCGTTTGTCCCTTTCCGTCGTATTAGTATGATGGAAAGGGACAAAGGATTATTAGCGGCTTGTCAACTTTAGTAGACCTTCATGAATAAGGGGGTTGGTCTTGATTTAATAATAATTCGATATTATTCGCGGTTTTTTCGCTCACATTATGGTGATGATTATGATGCATTGAGTAATAATGAATCAACATCATATTTTAAAAGTTTGAATGCCATTCCAGCCAGCACATTGCTTTATAATTTTGTTTTACATCTAAAGTATAATAATATGTTAATAATAAATGCATAAAATGTGTGAAAACTACGCGAAAGTTGAATAATATATTATTGTAAATGAGGATGCAATGAATTGGGAGCAAGAATATAGTAATTAATGTTTTCTAGCATTTAAAAAATGACCCTACAGTGGTTGGACCGGTTTGTATAACCCTGAACTACAGTTATTATGCACAGCTTAAAAAGTCAGCGGGCTAATTCGAACGTTATGATAGGGACCGTGCGCGTTGGAGGATCGGCCATCTTGTGGCCTGAATCGGAACCATAAACATGTACATCACAGTCATGTACGATGACACTTCACGCCAAAGCAAGTGCTGCCATCTTGTGGGCTACTTTGGAAGCATAAACCTGCCCCCTACAGTTTATGCACGCTCCCTATACCAGAATGACATCTAACTGACGTCATTTAGTTATCGTGCACTCACTCGTACAGTCCGTACCATCAGCCGTAAAAGTGCAATTATCAATTAATTCATTCATTAGTTTCTCCATGTAGTTTGGCAGCTAACTAGACACACGATATCTAAATAACGTTACATTATGTTTGACTCAAATCAGTGTAAATTTGAATTGGTCTGTTATAAACGGTTTCTAACTGTGTTATCTCCCTTAAACTGTATTATTATTATTACAAGAAAGGTCACTTTAACTTTACTTAAAGAAATGTTTGCTTGTAAGTAACAAAATATTTGTTTTCTACTTACGCAAAATGTACTGATCATCATATTCATGATACTCCAGTGTTTAGGTGAAGAAATGGCGAGTACACGGCGCGCCTTCGAACAGTGAAGTAGTGTCGTTGCTCCGTGAAGACGGTCCTCGTAAATTGGACCGAAACATGTCGAGCTATTCGACTTAATAATACGTGAGTGGCGGTTTAAAATAATTTAATTTGTAGAAATGGTTTCGTTTATTTATTATAAAATAATTACTAAACTATGCATTAAAAATAGGTAGTACGATCCAAATATGGTTAGCAATAGTTCCCTGTTGTAACAGTTTTTATCTGTTTCTGGCTAGGGTACAACATTCCCGCACTCAAAACCCCGGATCAATACATGAAGACGCCATTATGTTATTACCCCAATCAACTCGGATGTCAATGTATACAATGTGTGGCCTGTAATAGGAGCAAAAAATTAAACTGTAGGCTGTACTCCTCAAACTGACCAACATTTGTTCAGCGACTTTTAAAAATAATGAAGACTTTAGACTTCGTATTTTTCATACAAAATAAATATTATCTTCAATGTACGCCATTATCATTGCGATTGACGTTACTTGTCACACCTTAAACATAACAAAATTCGCAATACATTGCGTCTTGGAAAAAACTTTAAAGTGTATTAGAAATCAAAACAAGTTATTTTTAAAAGTCGCTGAACAAATGTTGGTCGGTATGAGGAGTACAGCTTACAGTTTAGTTTTTTGCTCCTGTTACAGGCCACACATTTTATAGTATCCATCGATTAAAGCGTCTACGCTGTTCTACTCTGGGCTTTATACGTATGTATGACGCGAGGTTCCGCATCATCGTTAAAACATTTCTGCAGAGAAAGTCGCTCCGATCCCACTCCGTTTTGCTTAAACGGATGCATTTTAGGGGTCCTTGTACTATGTCATCATTTAATTTTAGGGCAAAACAGCGGTGGTGGCCGAGTGAACATGACGTCACACTTTCAATCCGGACGTCTCGCGGCTCAAATTCTCGCTTGTATCAATGAGTTTTTCGGAACTTATGTACGGAATACACTGATTTAAACTTTCACGATTTTTACTCATTATTATTTACAACGACGGGACTTAATCTCGTAAAATAAGTGTTAAATTTACCTCCGACGTTTCGAGGACGGCGTTGTCCCCGTGGTCTCGGAGAAGACTGGCTAAAGTTGACATCAACATCTTCTAGGCGCGCGAGTTTTTCGAACTACCCGCACTTGGTCTTGTTTATTAACTTGAACGTTTTGCGCACTAGGGATGTCACGGGGTCGACACACAACTCACAATATTCGATTTTTCAACTTTCGATATTTAAAACTTATTTTACGCGATTAAGTCCCGTCGTTGTAAATAATTATGTACGGAATATCATTTAATATTAACCACTAGCTTTTTTGGTGAAGGAAATCATCTCGAGCAATCCTGCGTAAAAATTTAAAGGGATAACTATAGGAAGTCCCCAATTCGCATTAGGTTAGTGGGGACTATAGCCGATATGAGAGGGGGTCTGCGACCAGCTGATTTTTAGGGTTCTGTACCCAAAGGGTAAAAATGGGACCCTATTACTAAGACTCCGCTGTCCGTCTGTCCGTCTGTCTGTCTATCACCAGGCTGTATCTCATGAACCGTGATAGCTAGACAGTTGAAATTTTCACAGATGATGTATTTCTGTTGCCGCTAGAACAACAAATACTAAAAAGTACGGAACCCTCGGTGCGCGAGTCCGACTCGCACCTGGCCGGTTTTTATTGTTAATATTTAGATATTAAATAAATTATGTTTTACACACTAGAGTAATTTGCACGAAAAATTCCAGTATCACA
Organism: Cydia strobilella; assembly: GCF_947568885.1. Taxonomy (NCBI): domain Eukaryota; kingdom Metazoa; phylum Arthropoda; class Insecta; order Lepidoptera; family Tortricidae; genus Cydia; species Cydia strobilella. The sequence goes on from NC_086060.1 coordinate 9,346,499, forward strand.
TTTTTTTTATTGTGTTGTGCCGAAGTGTAGAAAGAACAAGATTCTAACTTGAGAAAATACGAAACATTTATATAGGTAGACAGGTCACAAAAACACACAAAACATTTCTGACACAAACAAAAAGACAGAAATTCAAATTACCAAAGTTGGTTTTTGATAAAACACGATTCGCCAAATGAAACATCGGGCATACATTTTTTGAACTACTGAGCATTTCACATAACATACCTATGAATTATATTATAGGCATTTTCATGCCATTATATTATATTAAAATAATAACAAAATCTCAAGAATACATTTAAAAGTGGAAAAATTACTGCCTTGGGTGAGACTTAAACTCACGGCCTCTAGTTCAAGTTTCACCCAAGGCAGTAATTTTCCACTTTTAAAATTTAAAGCTTTATAGCTTGTTGAAAATTAATTTAAAATGTCAAGATTCCACAAGAGAAATGTAAAGGTAAAAGTCATTATAAAAGAAACATTCAAACAAGAAACCAAGTTGGTTCAGGTTTAATAACTTGTAACGATTTTCAACTGGTTTTGATACGACCGTCTTGGTGATTGGCGCTCTTTGACTAATTCGGTCAAATTGTGTTTTTTGAAAAACAAATTAGTCAGTTTAAAAAAATTCGTCAACCGGGACATATTTCACGCTAAAAGGGGGGGTTGCGTCAGGGAAGGGGAGGGGACGCTGTGTGTAAAGCACCAACCATACCCAAAAGTATCACACTACATCCATTTCATGCTGGCTATAATTTGTTACTCCCTTATTCATAAAACAAATTAAATTAAATTATGTTTTATCCCTTTCTTACAAATATACAAGTCAAGATGACAGACAAAGACAAACGATGCATAGCTAATTCAGGTTAGTAGTGCGTTTATGAATAACGTTATAAGTCTTCCCCATATATTAGGACATAACTTGACCGAATCACTTATTGAGATCTCTCGCACGACTTTCACTTCATTTCGCATGCATAAATCAGTGTGAGCGATCTTAAACTCGTAAGACCCACCATATAAAGTTTTTCAATTTTTAATTTGAACCTTTTTCTATAAGTAAATTGGAACGAATTTAGTTTGTTTTACAACGCAGTGAAAGAAAATAAATGATACTCTATTTGTTTCATCAAAAGGTTCAAATTAGATTGCAATGAATATGTACATTTTAATGTAAATTTAGACTCACGAGGTTAAAGGTGTCAAAATAAGATCAAAACCGTCAAGTTTTTGAATCTGAATCGGGTTACCGGTGAAATGAGATAGCGGAGTGGTATTTTAATTATTTATTGAAGGAAAACGTCAAGGGTCATTATGCTTTTGTGTGGCATTTAATTTTTGATCCTTTTTGCCTTCGTCAAATATAAGTAATTTTAGGGGAAAATGTCCCTTATAAACTGGTCCTAATCCTATTCAATAACAATTCCAAATATAATCGTTCAATATACATTATTATAAATGTGAAATTAACGCTCAGGCCAATTCGAACGTACACTGAGATCAGGATGATATTTGAATCATGTTAGTTATTTAGTTAGTTTTACATGATTATAACATAAATTTCTGCACTTCCGTCTCTCCAGCGGTACCTAGGGCCTCAGCGAACTCGGCGCCGTCGACTGGACAGAAACGGCTTTGGACAGAGTAGCATGGCGGTCTTTGGTGTCGGAGGCCAAGATCCACTTCGGGTCGTCGCGCCACAGCAGTAAGTAAGTAAGTAATATAACATAAATTTACGGATACTTCTTAGAAAAGTATGAATCTGGAATTTCTTTCAAATTTTTTTTTAGGTTCCTCTTCTTCCTCGCGTTATTCCAACAATTTTTCACGGCTCATGGGAGCCTGGGGTCCGCTTGACAACTAATCGCAAGAATTGACGTAGGCACTAGTTTTTACTAAAGCGACTGCCATCTGACCTTCTAACCCAGAGGGGAAACTAGGCCTTATTGAGATTAGTCCGGTTTCCTAGCGATGTTTTCCTTCACCGAAAAGTGAATGGTAAATCAAATGATATTTCGTACATAAGTTCCCAAAAACTCGGTGGTACGAGCCGGGGTTTGAATTGAACCTCGATCTCCGGATTGAAACTCGCACACCGCTAGGCCACCAGCGCTTTAGGTTCCTACTGACAGATATTTTGAAATTCGTATTCACAAAACATTCGCCAAATGACTTTTCTCAGAAAATACAATATTCATCGTTCAAAATAATATTAGTAAAACGCAAGAATTAGAAATTACATTGTTTGTACAATATAATACTGACCCAACTATGAATACCGTGTGACAATGATGTCTACGTCAAAAGCAAAACGTCGTAACTACGCGTATCACTCATACATAATCCTACGTTTTATATTTGACAGTAGTAGAATCGTGCGTTTGCCAGTGAAAGTAAGTAGTCATTTTTGTTTTGGGATCCCAAGGCCGGTTACGTTGGAAGCAGAGATTAGTAAATATTCAAGACGGACAACCTCTTTTACTATTTCTACATTTTAACTTTATGCGTACAGTCGAAGGCAAAAATATCGATCCAGACAAATGGCTCAAAAATATGTGAACACGACTTTATTGTCTCAGGTGTATTTTTTGTATTGTTGAAACTTTGGTATTGTACAGGGTGGGCCAATGATAAATGCATTTTAACGAAAGACGTCAATACGAAAAGAGAATTTATCACTGGCCCACCCTGTATTTATATTTATTTATATATATTTATATATATATTTATATTTAAATCTGTCACCTACTAATATTTATGAACTCTACACGTAAAATTGGCATTGTTTTGTCTGGCCGCTGTCATATGAACAAAGATACAATAAAAGCATAAGACAAGCAATTTTATTATGGTTTAATTATATAAGTATTCCGATAAAGGAATTGTCTTATTTGACTATGCCATTAAAGTAAGCTGTTCGAGAATTTACATAAACTTTGACATATGAAGGCGCCATTATATAACAATACCTATACCTAAAATACTTTTATTATTCTCATTATGTGCGTATGACTGCGGATAGACAAGTCGAAATTTACATTTCAAAATTTTGAAAAAACAGCAAAACTGTTACAGTTAGACCAAGATAAGTCTGCAACGATTTTGATGGGACACGCATAGAGATGGGTAGGGGTGAGTAAATACTGAGTATTTACTCGGTATTTACTCAAAGTATACAGTAAATACTCGTATTTACTCATTTTGGTGAGTAAAAACGATTATTAACAAAATTTAAATATTTTGGTCAGATTTAAGTACTAAATTGGTTTTTATTTAATTGTGTTAACGTGTATTAATGATATTTATGTTATAAGAAGCTTATTACGCTTAGTTTTTGGCAAAAAGGTGATTATCAGTGAGAGGTAATTTGGAATTTAGCGGATATAGACGTGATAAAGCATAGTTAACAATTTTGTTTTAAATAAGAAGGTACTTAATTACTTTCAAAGTTACTTAATTACTTACAGTCTAGATAAGTGCATGTTGCAAGCTGATTCACATATTATACAGTTTTTAACCAGTTGTTTATTAAAATTGCGCGGCGATTGTTACATAGTATGTATAGTAGTTCTTACTGCTAACTCTTTGTCTATTGTAAGTAAAACCGCACGTGCTACTACCTGCAAAAAAGGTTCGGTCATTAGCATATAATTCTAATAGGATATTTGACTACTAGTCAAATCAGTTTCTTTTTTCGAACTGTCAAAACGATTTTGCTACTATGGAATTTATATGAAACACTAGCATGTGACGTCACAATCAAATTACCTACTCTTTAGTTTTATACGGGCTTTAAAATAGAAATGGTGTCTAAAAATAACTGCTGTCTACGTTTCTCTATTAATCTTCTGGTGCTTTATTTCATGCATGGTGTAAAATAATTAATTTTAAATACAGTCAAATGCCCTATTGGCTTATCAATATTCGGGAATCTAAAATATTAAACACGAACTTTCATTGGGCATCATCCCATCATTGGCCACAGCATCTTTACAGATGATAGTTGCAGCGACTAGAGGTATTTGAGGAGATGTCTACAGTCTACATCGACTGCGGTGACTGTAAAGACCAATGGCTGATCGGCATGTGGTCTCCTCCTCCTCCTTGCATCGGTTCCTCATCACTGAGGGTCGTGGTCACTTCTAGGTAACTTCTAGCTTCTCTTGGACAATTTGCCGCCACCTCTTTCTGTCTGTCGCCGAGTGTGGAGCGTTACATCAAGGGCTGAGCGAATTTGGTCTGTCCACCGCATTGGCCTCCTGCGTCTCGGCTTATCGCCTTCGATTTTACCAGTGATTACCAGCTTTTCCAGGTTATCACTGTCTTTCCTGGCAATGTGGCCAAAATTCATAAAAATACAACTCATATTGATTAATTTAAGGCTCCGTTTTTGTTGCCAATTTATAAATTTTAGTACCCATGGCCAAAATGGTTACTGAGTAGGACCCACGGAACACCATAGACGGTGCAGGCCGGGGTTCAGGCAGACCGAAAAGGACATGGCGGGACGACTTGGACGCATTCTACCCGAAATGGTGGGAAAATGCCGATGACAGGGTCGAATGAAAAAACGAGGGGAGGCCTTTGCCCAGCAGTGGGACACCAAAGTAGGCTAATAAAAAAAAAGTACCCATTTCTATTTTTTTAAACTACCCAAATTCGATTAATTAGTTGACCGGTTATACGTGCCAATTACAATGGAAAACTATTAATTACGTCCCACGTTTAGGGGGAGGGACGGGGTCTAGAAAATGTGTAGTCGAAAATTGTTTTGATTGTTTGTATTCGCGATACAACTAAATAAGCTAGTTTTTGAAACGATATATCGTATCGGTTTCGTGTCATAAAATTTCTTATATTCCTATTATTTAAAATATTTTTATTAAAATCATTTAATTTACTTATTTCGTTGAAAACAAAATTGTCAAATATGTGAAGTCACACGAGGGGGAACGGGATTGCCAAATGTGAAATAACGAAATTCGTGTGATGTAATTTATGGATGACCCCCGAGGCCAACGCTCAAAAACCAGTGTAAGTGCGCTCTCCGATATATATATATATATATATATATATATATATATATATATATATATATTATATCGGATAACGCGCCTTTGTTACGCATCTCATTGACACATTTTAGACTGGTTCTGTAGCGTTCGACTCGCCGAAACTCAGTAACTGTAGAGGGACCCCACACAGTCTCGCAATTTTTCCGTAGTTCATTTTGAATCTTATTGCAAGTTCCACAGAAATTGTAATTCAATGTTAAATTGACCGAACCGTTTTTTATTCAGCTTAGCTAGTTAGCTGCAAGGGCCAGCTTGAAAATTAACGGCTATACATAGTATAGCCGTATAGTATACGCGGTCAAAGTTAGCGATTCTTTTTTTGCAGGTAGTAGCACGTGCGGTTTTACTTACAATAGACAAAGAGCTAACCGAAAGGGCCAGCCTGAAAACTAACGACTATAATTAAATCATATTTTAACCACACTAAATACATAGTTACGGTATACGGCAAATACGGGTATTTTAGGTAAATATTTGGTGGGTTTTTACTAACTACCCATCTAGTTGCGGTCAACTGCTGCTTAAAAAGCGTCGTTCCACGCTAGGTTCCACTCTCCCATTAAAATAAGTGACTGAGGACTGGAATAGAATCCACAGGTCCGCCTTTTTGAATCCTGAATCCCAGTACACGCAAAAGTACGTGTTTACGCGGCACTTACGTCCTTTTATGAAGAGTTTTTTAATGAAAACTAAAAAATGACCAGACCGATCATGTTCAAAGTATTTTTTTCTCAAAGTATTCTCTAGGGTCTATTCTCCCGATGTTTTTTCACATTTTATTAAACTTTGTTCCAAAAGTTATAGAGGGATGAACATTATTTTGGCCTTTGGAAACGGTTTTTTCCCAAAAGTATTAAATTTATCGAAAAAAGTGTATAGTAACATTTAAGTTATTTTTAAAGACCAATTTAATGATGTGCCACACGTTGGTGGTTTCAGAAATTTTTTTATTGTGACACTTAGTTACATGTATGGAACGCCCCTCTTAAAATATATTTCTTACTAATTGGACTACTAAATTCAGTACAAAATACACCTTTATTTCAGATTTCTATACCCTGTCAGCAGTGTCAGCACTCTAATTAGTTTATACCCACCAAATTGGCTATAAACTAGTAAATACGGGTAAATTGAGTAAATACTGAGTATTTACTCGGTATTTACTCTTGAGTATTTACTCACTACCCATCTCTAGACACGCAGTACAAGTGTTAATTTTAACGTCAAACTTATATGTAATTATGACGTATAAATAACTCTTGCACTGCGTATGCTATCAAAATCGTTGCAGACTTTTCTTCGTCTAAGTTTTCATACGCAATTTACTAAAATGTAAAATAATATTTAGCGCCATCTATTCGCCGCATTGTATGGAGGATGTCAGTCTTCTTTATTTACTAGACTCTGGTCGAAAGTAAGAGCAAATAGATTTTTAACGGTGTTTTTAAGTTATAAGTTGTATCTACAAACGTTTACTAACAAACTCGTTACGTGAAAAATAGACCTTAACAACAGTTTATTTTTAAAATAAAACTACCTTTTTACGTGAAACTAGCATTTATTTACATAAAACATAGTTTAGTTTGGCAAGCAAGCTTTGTCAGTAAAAAATGTAAATTTGAAAAAATGTATTCCCATTAGAGTCAGCTACGCTATCGGCCTGATTCGAACTTTAAGATACATCAAAAATTTGCTAAAGATACGATATGGATCGGATATGTCCGTGTCAAAAGTGACGTTTGTGTTTGAAGAAACGTCACTTTTGACACTGAAGACAGGCCAATTCGAACAATAAGATAAGTCATTTACTAGTTCTAGAAACGATATGGATTAGATGTCAGTGTCAAAAGTGACATTTTTGTTTGAAGAAACGTCACTTTTGACACCGCAATGAAGACAGGCCAATTCGAACAATAAGATACGTCATTTACTAGTTCTAGAAACGATATGGATTAGATGTCAGTGTCAAAAGTGACATTTTTGTTTGAAGAAACGTCACTTTTGACACCGCAATGAAGACAGGCCAATTCGAACAATAAGATACGTCATTTTCTAGTTCTAGAAACGATATGGATTAGATGTCAGTGTCAAAAGTGACGTTTGTGTTTGAAGAAACGTCACTTTTGACACTGAAGCCAGGCCAATTCGAACAATAAGATACGTCATTTACTAGTTCTAGAAACGATATGGATTAGATGTCAGTGTCAAAAATTACGTTTTTGTTTGAAAAAAACACATATACACATATTTCTACGCCGATAGAGGCAGAACATGACGCACTTATTGTAATTTGACCATCTTTGTACCATATTCTATGAAATAAACATCTGTATTTGTATTTGTATTTTTCAGCACTTGTAAACGTCTTTCAACTATTTCACAGAGACAAATAAATCCACATAGACCATCCTTTTCAATATGTTATTTCGTCGGAGATAATGTATAGGAATGTTTATTTCCTGGGAGATATATCTTATTTTATTTGGTATATGTATTCATTTTTACCTAACGTGATGTAAATATTTGTAAAAGGCACAGACATAATAGCCAATCAGAACACCCTAAAACACTTACCCCCTTATTCATGAAACTTTACGGGCCTGATTTAGTTAAATTATGTTTTATCCCTTTCTTACAAATACATTATTATTATTATTATAAACCTTCTTTATTCCTTAAGTAAACTTAGTCTATTTGTTACATATTGTTATATTTGTTATATTTTTTTTAATAATACTTTCATAAACAGTTGTTATTAAAGTTTGTTGAAGATAATAGTTGTTTTTTATTTTATTTAAGGCCCCTTTCGGGTAAAGGACTCCTCCAACTTTATCCAGCAACTTCGGTCTTTGGCTGTCTCCATCCAGCTTTTATCGGCCACTTTCGATATTTCGTCTGCCCACCGTTCTTTTGGTCTTCCTGCTTCCCTTTTGCCTACTGGGCCTTTCCAAGTTGTAGCTTTTATTGTCCACCTATTGTCTGTGTAGCGGACTATGTGGCCTGCCCATTTCCCTTTTAGGCGTTTGGCATATTGTAGAGCGTCTATAATATTCGTTTTTTTTCTAATATCAGTGTTTCTTTTTCTGTCTCTTAGTTTGATGTTTAGGATACTCCTCTCCATAGCTCGTTGACAAATTTGAATTTTATTTTTTGTTTCTTTGTTGTATACCCACGTTTGACTTGGGTATACAACAAAGTCAAACAAATACATACATAAGTCAAAATGACAGATAAAGACACGTTGATTCATAGCTAATTCAGGCCGGTAACGCGTTTATGAATAACACCATTAGTGTACGCGTGGCCACGATAACAGTGAGTTTGTTCATAGTACATTCCATTTTGTGATTGTTATTTGTTATCGGTAGTTGATTGATGAGTTTCACCAGATTTTAATTTAATATTTTATTATTTACGAGGTCTGAAGTTTAGCCGGCAAGATCTAAATACTGGCGTAACGCGTTTATGAATAACACCATTAGTATACGCTTGGCCACGATAACTTTGTTCATAGTACATTTAATTTTGTGATTGTTTTTTTTTTCAATCGGTAGTTGATTGATGAGTTTAACAGATTTTAATTTAATATTTTATTATTTACGAGGTAGCCGGCAAGATCTAAATACTGGCAAAACTATATGTGTAGTAAAGTACTTTTTAAAGTACTTATATTGACCGAGATATAGACGTTTGTGAGCTCCCGGTATTTCGATGCAGTTACATGCATCTTGTTCACGGGTGACTGAAGATAGCGGGTGGGTGTCAAAGTTGAGTTGTGTTGTGTGTGTTGTGGAGCTCACAAACAATACATAAGGTAATCACGGTCTATATCCCGGTCAATATAAGTCTAGTGAAACCAACCGTGAATCTTTCAAAACTCTTACTTTTTTAAACTATGTTTTTTTTTTATACAAATAGCAAGTCAAATAACTAAAGATTACAAGAATCAGGTATCATACATACACATCTTAATATACTACGTATAGTAAATAGAGGTACTAACGAGATATCAATTTATTTTCATTAACCGGTTAATGTGACGTCTATAAAAATAAATGTCTGCGGTAAAAGGACAGGAAATATCTTGACATTCTTATACTAAACGTCAATAATAGAGTAGGTATCGCCATATTAAGAAATTGCTAGGTACAATAAACGAAGATAAATAGGTACATTATTAGCGATCAATTTTTATTATACGTGGTAGCCGTATATAGACATGTCTTTCTAGCCGTTTATAATTCTTTTGAGAAAAATTAAAAACTAAATTTCACCCCATACATAAAGCTCCACTCTGTCACATTTTTAGGGTTCCGTACCTCAAAAGGAAAAAACGGAACCCTTATACTATAAGGGTTATAGGATCACTCGTGCGTCTGTCTGTCTGTCCGTCTGTCACAGCGTATTTTTTCCGAAACTACTGGACCAATTAAGTTGAAATTTGGTAAACATATGTAAGTTTGTGACCCAAAGACGGACATGTAATGTAAACAAATTAATTTTAAACACGGGAGCCACTTTTGGGGGGTAAATGAGAAATTAAAAAATAAAGTTTTTCAAACTAGGGTTACATATCAAATGAAAGAGCTCATTGTGAGAATCTCAAATATATATTTTTTATAATTTTAAGAAAAACAGTTTAGAAGTTATTCAAGAAAATAGGCAAAAAATTACCCCCCTTTATCTCCGAAAGTGCTGGGTCAAAATTTTTGAAAACAAATATACAAAATAGATCTTTACCTTTAGATTACAGGAAAACCTATTAGAAATGTGCAGTCAAGCGTGAGTCGGACTTAAATACTTAGTTTCTGATCCGACCCCTACGGGTTTTTTAAAGACATTTCACGCGAGTCCGACTCGCACTTGACCGATTTTTTGGGGACAAAAACAAGACAACGAAAATAATTTTGACCCAGCTACCTAACTGATATGATTTCAATATCAATCTAATATCGATCTGTGTGAGTACACGTTCGAATTGTCCTGGTAGTTACTTTCGCGTAATGATATAAGCGTGGATATATAAGTATATGTTATGTCTGATATGCTACCTATTAAAATTCACTTTCGTTTAGTTTCGACAGTATACTTATGCGTCTGTATGACATCGTGCAACGAATACGAATTCGTGACCGAGGCACTTTCACTGAAGCTAAACCATAAATAATTATATATTACGGATGAAATGAAACTCGTAATTGAAAGACGTTTTAGGGTTATTCCGATATGTTTTCGGCGATTAGAGTATGTTCGTGATTACGATTAAAAATAGAAGTCTATTATAATAAATAATTATAAATGAATATTAAAGGACATTATTACATATTATTATTATATACGAATGCACAGGCAGCTTAAAATAGCTGATACGTGCATATCAATGTCCTGCACTTGTGTTCTGTCCATTCGTCAAATGTTTGTCGGGTCAGTTTTTAAAGGAGTTCACTGAAGGCGCACTGATTACGGATTCGGGCAAACTGTTCCACACTTTCACTACACGGTTAGACAGGAAGTGTCGTCTTGGGTTGCTACTATTCTGCGTCCGTGCCAGCTTCAGAGAATGTCCTCTCAGTCTGTCATTCATATTCCGAGAGAAAATGTCACTCAACCCGGGTACGTTATAGTGTCCTGTGAGTATTTTGTATGTTTCTATTAAGTCACCACGTTGCCTTCTCTGCTCCAAGGTTGTCAGGCCCAATTCCTTTAACATATCTTCGTAAGATATATTGACTAAGTCCGACAGTAAGCTCAATAAGGCTTGGGTACAACGATAAGTGTAAATAAAAAATACTTAAATATGTACCCTACATAGAAAACACCCATGACTCGGGAACAAATACAACCGTGCTGCTTACCAGGATTTAAACCCGGGACCATCAGTTTCATAGGCAGGGTTACCACCCACTAGGCCAGACAGGTCATCTTACAGATCACAAGAATACATATATCCGCCGACATACAATCCAAGTTGTGCTCTTATTTTAGAATGAGAGATGTCTAGTATTAGTTTACGTTGCTATGAATTTTAATAAGTACAAAGAAACAAAACTTCCGTGAGACACAGACATATTAAATATATTAATAACGGGTCACTCACGTGAAGTCGAAAACGCTCGACATGTTTCAGTGTGCGCCGGTCCGTCACTGTCGACGCAAGCTCCTGATGACGCTCCTCGGTACGGAGTGAAACATGTCGAGCGTTTTCGACTTAAAACACGTGAGTGAGCGTTATTAATATATTTAATAAGTACAAAAAAAATTGCTAGTAAGTTGCAATATGAAATCTCCACTCCCTCAACTTATTTTTTTTATAACATGTATGGCGGAGACTATGTTAAAAAGGTTTTCATAAAACTGATTAACTTATTTTTAATTTTAATCAACGCTTAAATAAAGTAGATACTGCGTATTAAAATACTGAATGTAGAATATGCATGAATTTTTAATATGACATCATTTTATCTATAATATTTCCGAATTAGAGTTTTGAATGATTCACGGTTAGTTTCACTAGACTTATATTGACCGGGATATAGACCGTGATTACCTTTTGTATTATTTGTGCTCACAAATAATACAAAAGGTAATCACGGTCTATATCCCGGTCAATATAAGTCTATATTTCCGAATCTTTGAGGTAAGTTAAGAGTTAAGGTTCGAGTTTTGTGATTTTTGAACTTTTTTCGTACCCGGATGGCCAGGGAATTCCTGTTTTCCCCAGGATTCCTGGGTACCGGGAATTATGAAATATGCAATAACATGCTGATATTTTGAATCGTCGTGCAACTAAATCGGTTTATAGCTAATTTGTAATATCATAATCTACGCATTTTGCAGATTTTATTAGCTTTGTGTTTTAATTTTGCAATTAGCAGTACTTCCCACAATATCTCTGCTTTGCCAGGTTGACTGGTAGAAAATGCTTTGTGGCACAAACCTTTTTTTGTGCAATAGAAATTTAAGGAAAATACATCTATTTTTTTTATTACTGTTCAAGTACCCCGTTTATTGAATAACCCCAATATCCCTTGTTGTTTACTGTGTGCCATATTTACTTAACGACTTAAGGTGTACTTATTACAGGTCATTTGGGACCCTAAATCCAAAGTAATCTAACTTACATTTGTAACTCAACGCGATAAGTTCTAATATTGCTTGTCAATGACAAGTATATATCGCCATAGTATAAACATTTAAGAAAGTGATCTATCTCTGATTAAAAAGTTCACGGCCAATGTTAAAAAACAGAAACAACGTATTGGCCATTTATTGTGTATCGTCAGATAATTATTGTGCTTTGCTTTTTAACTTTTAGATATTTATATTTATTAATTTGTTACTTTTGCATAAATTATCTTTCAAGTTGAATATGTTAGATTATTTTAAACCGGGTCACTACGTATTATTAAGTCGAATAGCCCGACATGTTTCGGTCCAATTTACGAGGATCGTCTTCACGGAGACACGACACGTCTTCACTGGTCGAGGGCGCGGCGTGTACTCAAGGGGTGTCGTGTCCTCGTAAATTGGACCGAAACATGTCGAGCTATTCTACTTAATAATACGTGAGTGATCCGGTTTAAAATAATCTAATATGTTTGAGTCTTACGGGACTTTTATAGTTAAAAAGCTGAATATTCCCGATACTCAATAGAGCTAAAATTAAGCACAATAATTATACGTTGAGTTACCATCAAGATGGATTGATTATTGAAACTATCGAAACAACTTAACCTCGTTTAGCTTAACCTCGTTATAATCATTTGATAAATTTTGATTTTTTCCCAAATTTGCATTCTATTATTTTCCACAAAACTTGTTTATTTGAAGTAAGACTACTTTCGCTAACACTTGACTCTGCTAGTAAGCAATTTTATAGTATTATACCTACGTAATTTGAGTTTAATTCAAAAATTTACGACCTCACGCATGTTACATTAGGCCATCATTATTTGTATCTCCTCGGATTTCTCGGGCCTATAAATCCCGGTCTTTTGATAGGCTTGCGTGGGGATATAGATCCAACACGTAGAGGCCCCTTGGAGAGCTTTAATGTCATGTAGAACGCCTGCTGGAACCCGTTCACAGGTGCAACAATAGACACCCATGAACCGGTTGCAACAGGCATTGGGACTATTGTAGAAAAAGTGAACAGTATACCGGTCTATGGATTGAAGTTTGGGTGGACAATGAGACTGGGCTATTGAAAAGAAGTCCGGACACCTGCCATAACAATGCTAACACACGTTATCGAGGCAGGTGGTGACTTGCCGCTGACTAGATGGGCCCCTGAAACTGCCGTCGTGAAGACGACCAGGAGCAACACCGGTGTGAGCGGCTCAGGGGTGTCGAGAGGTGTGCGCCGCTTTCTACCCAGTGGCTGTTACCAGCCACTGTGCCAACTCGCGTCTTATGCATCTTTCACTTCCACCCCTGGAGCATATAGCTCTAGCGACTCCTCTCTGGACAGCCAATGAAGGCAAGCCAGAGCTGAGAGTCCTGCGGGTCCCCTTGGGGTCCACTCCGACCGACGAAGACACGCCGGAGACGGAGACCCTGACCGACTCTCGGGAGCACTCGGGTCCGTGGGGTCGTTACTCCCCAACAGCTCGCCACAAGCTGCCCTGCGGGCAGGCCATCATTATTATTAGTATTATTTATTACATTTAAGGTGATTTTAGTTACAGTTACATGCAGTTAAGTACTAAGCTCTCCTTTTACTTGAAAAGTAATATTATAGAAATATTTTTTTTTTATTAGGACTATATTTATTAGCTCCATTCACACTGTGGCTCCATTAATTACATGGACAGTTTACTGAATTTAATAATATAATTGAAGGCACAATAAAAAAAAGAATAACTAACTAAATTAAGTTTAACAAAGTAAAGTAATAAAACTATGAAAACGGATTATATCGCGTATATTTAATTTATAATACATTTACATTTACAATATTTTTTTTTTTTATTGCGTATATATATATATTGTGATATTTAAAATGTTGACGTGTAACTGTTATTAATAATAAATTTCATTTCATTTCATTTCCTTAAAGTTTATAGTCTATGTTTGTTCATTATTTTAGTATGTGGGTATATTTAAAATGTTGACGTGTAACTGTTATTAATAATAAATTTCATTTCATTTCATTTCATTTCATTTCCTTAAAGTTTATAGTCTATGATTGTTCATTATTTTAGTATGTGGGTATTTTTGCACTTTGTAATTTTTCCTCAGTCACCCGTTGACTACGAACGCTGTAAAGGGTTCGAAACGTCGGGATGTATTATAAATTCAATATACGCGATATAATCCGTTTTCATAGTTTTATTTCATGAGTAACTATCGCGGTAACCGAAGACAATATTAAAGTAAAGTAAGTAAAAATACCTACATAAGAAAAGTTCTGTTCCCAGGAAATTGGCTAGGAAGTTCCGCACTGGACGGCGATGCCTATTATTTGTCCTAGTAGGTAATTAAAAACATAGATACAAACTAGATTGTAATCATTTTGACTGACTTGCCTAATTCCACTGAGTTTGCCTGGCAACTGCTTTTTATTTCTTTAAACATATTTACATTGTTTTAATTAGGTAGTTATAGTAACAAAATATGATCATCCTTCTTTGATCTTGTCGTTATAAAAAATCAAGAGAATCCACGATTTCGATTTACTCCTAGGACGCCTCAGTTTCTCGTTTTTTTTACGATAAAAATACCTTAATCTATGAAACACAGTAGTAGTAACTGATACACTATAATACAATAATGGATGTATATTAGCATAGAGTAACTTATACTAGAGCGGTACTGTCATAGTAAATTTTGTAACCCCAGTAAATTCACTGCCATCTGTTGACACACTTTAAAACTAAAAATGAAGATTTATAAAAATACGATAGAATGTATTTAAACATAGATAAATGATTTTTTTTATTTGCATTAATTATTTTTATGATTTTGACCCATGTTCTTTCACTGATATGCGTTAAAATTGTTAAATAACAAACGAAACCGTTAACGCCATCTATACGACTGTAGGCCAAAACTAGTAGCGCCCTCTGAACGAGAATCAAATTTTCTTGATTTTCGAGGCACGGTTTTTCCTTAGACTGTATCCATCTATTACGGAGTTATATCTATCTTTGATATTAGTTAGGTTCCACTATTTTTTTAATTACTCTAGAGAACCTACATTAAAACTAAGTGTCGCCACATCTAAGCCAAACAAGACTTCAATACACATTTATTACCAAAGAAGCTCAGCTCTCACACGTCTCATTGCTATATAAGACTAAATAAAACCGGCCAAGTGCGAGTCGGACTCGCGCACGAAGGGTTCCGTACCATTACGGAAAAAACAGCAAAAAAATCACGTTTGTTGTATGGGAGCCCCATTTAAATGTTTATATTATTCTGTTTTTAATATTTGTTGTTATAGCGGCAACAGAAATACATCATCTGTGAAAATTTCAACTGTCTAGCGGTTCATGAGATACAGCCTGGTGACAGACGGACAGACGGACGGACAGACGGACGGACAGACGGACAGCGGAGTCTTAGTAATAGGGTCCCGTTTTTACCCTTTGGGTACGGAACCCTAAAAACGTACTCTTTCACTTTACGTATTATACGCGTTTATTTGGACGTCCATGAATAGTGTTACAGCGACATGGTACTACTATTTATAATTTACATTTTTAGCAAATTTCCCATAGCTCGTATCTAACTTGATTGTCTTATAGAAACATCAACCGTGATGCGTGATCTTAAAGTTCATTTTGTGTGAACATAATAGTGACTTTCATGCTTTGGGTGATTTTTATCGAGTTTTGTTTGGTTTGAAACGGTTCATTTCCTTCACATTTCCTTCGCAATAATTTAGTAGTATGTGACCTTTTTTTTTAGTGCCGGTAAACTTTACTTCAATTTTATTGAGATAGTAGGTAATACAAGCAGCTTGCGTTGGTTTGTACAAGCAACTTGGGGATTTAAGAGATTACTATTAAGAAGGTAAGGTTACAGTAGGTGTACGTTAAAATACCAAATTGCTAAGTTTATGTAGAATACCTAAAATATGAAGTAGTGAGGTGTATGCGCCCGCGCCGCCCCCACCAGTCGGTATGTCTCGTCACTTAAATGAGTTAAAAGCAAGCAATTCCTGGGAGGTGTGGTCAAACAAAGTTAAACTTCCGAGGAGGTTTGACATGATTTAAAAACAGATAATAATTACACACGCGCGAAGTAAAACGTCCGTTCGTCGCCAGTGGGAAGTACTTGGGTGCGAAATGACCAACAACCGGTATGTAGCGAAGCTAGTTTATTACTGACTGGTGGGGGTGGCGCGGGCGCATACACCTCAAGTAGGTAAATAGGTACCTACCTACAAGTATAAAACTCAAAAACTAAATATATATATAAAACTAATCTTAAAATTAACTATGTAAAAAGTATTCCCCTGCGGGGCCTGCGGCATGATGCCGTAGATGCTGGCAGCATTTCCTCGCTGTATCGCAATGCTCTTTGCGCATTTCGCAGACACCAGAAAACTAGTAAAAAATCTACCAAACTAGTCTGGGTGTCTGGCGACCTACGAGCTGGCGCATTTTTTGCGCAGCTCAGCCTCACTGTGCAGAGAGGGAACGCGGCCAGTGTCCTGGGAACAATTATTAAGTAATATGTACATAATATAAAAAAATATTGTAAGCGTTCTGAATAAATGTATAGATAGTGTTTAATCTAATGCCTAGGTATTTAAAACAATACTTAACAAAGACTTGGTAGCTAGTCGGCGAAGTTAATTCGAAGTAAAAATATTTTTGAGTAAGCTCGTCTAGGAGTACGCACTTAAACTTCAAACATAAAAAACGATAGTAGGTAATTAAATTTCCATAAAGTGACATAAAAAGTAGCAATACTAGTCTAAGAACAAATTAAATTGTTTTCTATGAAAATATGTTAATTTGTGGTTATGACTATGATAGTTTTCTAATAATAATAACAATTAACTAATATAGAAAATGCGTAATCTTAAAAGCCCTATTGGATAGAGTACGCGTTAACGCCGATAAGAGTACGCGGGTCAAGCACTGCGTTATTTTACTTGCAGAGGTCACAAAATAATTTTCTTTGACCCTCACAGCTTTTACAAGCTTTCTTTCTTCTAAGATCCTTTGAAAAGGAGCTTTGGAGACTATTTTTGGCGCTTTCGTTTAGGTAAAAGCCCCCTCGAAAGCATGTATGGAACCCTTCACAAAATATCTGATCGTGCTCTCTAGCGCGTAGATTGTGAAATAAAATATATAAATATAATTCTATAGAACGTTTACGATTATGTACCTAATCTATAAAACGGCAATATTCTTTGCTGGTAAAGTATTACTTTGATTTTGAAGTACCTACCTATAATATGAAAGAAAATTAATCAGGTGCATTCATCGTACTATGTAGGTTTCACTACATAGTATAAAACAAAGTCGCTTCCTGCTGTCTGGATGGATGTCTGTCCTGTCCCTATGTATGCTTAGATCTTTAAAACTACACAACGGATTTTGATGCGGTTTTTTTAGTAGATAGAGTGATTCAAGAGGAACTAAAGGAGGGTTTATATGTATAATATATCAGCATTGTACCCGTGCGGGTCACTAGTATGAAATAAAATTAATATCACGTCTCCAGGATACCCTTTTACTAAATATTTTTTATTCATAACAGCGGCCAAACATCACGTATTTCATTTCATGTCATTTCGCGGTGGATTCTTCGCACGAGTTGGTCCATTCCTATCGCTATAAAAATAGCTCATCCCTGAAATAAGTATGATCTCCTAATACTTATCATTCTTACGGATTCAGGGGTCAACTAATATTGTTTTTTTGCGAGGGATGTGTAAGCGATAGATACCTATATAAACCCGGACGTTGACACAATGATTATACGAAGTTTGCCCATGAATCTCATATTTATTGCAATATCATGACCCTCGCATGTTACTTTTGTATTCTTTGATGTTCCAAATTCGAATTCGAGTGATATAATATTTTACTCAGATTCCGTTTTTATTATTTACAATTATTTTAATTTATTTGAAAAATCGCAAGCTCAAAACAGTTCTGGGCAGTGCATTCTGTGCATTTCAACGACATCATTAAAGTAAGTAGTTACGCCGTTTTGCCTATCTGACCAACTGGTAACTCCAGTGCTAGCTGAAGTCCAAACAGTCGATTTAATCAAAAGTTAGTAAACTAAGCGCCGAGTTGTGATGACCTTTTAGTAAATAAATACAGCTAGAAGCGCGGTGTTTGTGCGGCTCGAAAGGCCATTTAATTTTAAAGTCTCGATTTGAAGTTTAACCTTTTGAACGCCAAGAACACTTAATGGCGTCGTAACTAGTTGTGCCTACAGCGCCAGGGACAACTATAAGTGTTATGGCGGACGCTGTCAAAGTATCCTTCACACTTTCAAGTAAGGTTTACATTAGCTCGCTTGCGCCCGGGACTTTGGCGTGTCAGTGACGTTTTTGTTTATGAAGTAAAGCGTTCAAAAGGTTAAAAAGAGAAAAAACACGGCATGTGGTTTGCCAGTAATAAGAATGTAGTAATTCAAAAATTATAACAAGGTTTCGTAAAAAAGACTTAATTTAAAGCCAGCTTTTGATTTACTACATGATTTCATTGCATAACATTATATTTGCAGTATGCAATTTACTTTCAGATTACCCTTTTACTTTGCTATAAAACTGAATTTAATGAAAATTTAATGAAGTTTAATTCTGAACCTTTATTAAGGCACAAAGCATAACAAACTTAATTGGCCAATAAAGACAGAGCAGAAACAGAGAGAAACTTATAGCATCGCATACGTATGCCAAATATAGTTTAACATAAGTAGAAATAAATAATTATTGACATTAATTGTAACGTGAATTGAAATAAATTATTAACACGTTTTAATTTATTACGGTTTTGTAATATTGTTTTAATATGTAATGTACAGTGTATGATTAATACCAAATAAAATCTATATATATTATCTATATAAAATACTTAATACTTTAATTCTTGTTTGATAATTAATTATGAAACAGGAAAAATAAATCTTCTTTGGCAGGCAGTTACGAAAACCATAGTTATGAAAACGTACCAAAGGGAAATTTGGTACACATATGTAACTTTGTGACCCAAAGACGGACATGTAACGTAAACAAATAAATTTTAAACATGGGGGCCACTTTTGGGGGGTAAATAAGAAAATTAAAAAATAAAGTTTTACAAACAATATCGTGTTACAAGGTGTTACATATAAAATTAAAGAGCTCATTTTGAGAACCCCAAATATATATTTTTTGTAATTTTATAATAAATACTTTAAAAATTATTTAAGAAAATAGCCAAAAAATTAACATTCCCCCACTCTATCTCCGAAACTACCGGGTCTAAACTTTAAAAAAAAAAACCCAGAATAGTTAATTCTTTAAAACCTACAGATGTCAGAAAAACCTAGTTTTGCTGGGCATTTTCCGCAACTCGACATCCAATTTTATTTTGCGTGAAAATCAGAAAAACCTAAAATAAATGTGCAGTCAAGCGCGAGTTGGACTTAATTACTGTTTTTAATCCGACCTCTACGGGTTTTTTTAAAGACATTTCACTCATGTTTCACATAAAAAAATACATTGTTAGAAATTGTGTAATGTACGGAACCCTTGGAACGCGAGTCCGACTCGCACTTGGCCGGTTTTTTTCCCTTATAATGTGTCATATGTTACCGTCTGCAAAAATAACATGGCTACCCTAGTTTTGTTATCCCGTTACATTGGCCTTTATTGGATTTGGGCCATTAATTAAAAGGCACATAGCGATCATAAGAGTTGGAATTTATTATCGCAATATTGTAAGGCAAGGTGTGCTCCTATTTCATATGTAGCTACCAAGGTACTAAAATACAAACGAAGTCAAACTTCAACTTCAAAGGTTGCTGTCAATGTTGTTCATACATAATGCGGGTTTGACCTGACCGCTGCCCGCAGAACGCATCCAGTGTAGCAAATCCTTTAAGATTAGGAACGGGCTGTTATTTTGTATTCAATAGTTTACATATGTGAAAGAGAAAGTATAACAATATACTTGTAAGAGTAAGATAGATTTTTTTTAACCGTTATAAAATCTCTTTATTTACATACAAGATATTAGTTTTGTTAATTCCAACAGTCTAACTTTAGCATTTAAACCATATTCAACATTAGTGGAGTAAAAAAAATAGATGAAGCTTTTATATTCTGAGCTTTTTATCAGAACGTGATTTTATTAAAACTGAATGTCCAGTAGTTGAAATAAAAAAAGCAATCCGACCAAGAAGACGAGCTTAGAATTTCCTTTAGAACGTGATTTCGCAGTAAAATAAGTCTATTGCAGTTTATATTAAAAGCCATTTGCACCAACATGATATTTTTTTTTTGTTACTTGCTTACTAAATTGAAGTTTTAATATCTCCGATATGCTG
Source organism: Cydia strobilella (assembly GCF_947568885.1). Classification (NCBI taxonomy): domain Eukaryota; kingdom Metazoa; phylum Arthropoda; class Insecta; order Lepidoptera; family Tortricidae; genus Cydia; species Cydia strobilella. The sequence continues at coordinate 9,367,084 of NC_086060.1, forward strand.
AGAATTAATTATATGAAATTTACAAGAATACTTCCTAAAATAAAATACCTAAGTATTGATACTTAAGATTTTAGTAATAATTTAATAATGAGTAAAATAATTGTAGCCAATAAGCCTGACATTGTGATAATAGATCGATCGCAGCGCCGGACCGTGCTCGTCGACATCACCATCCCCCATGATGAGAATCTCGTGAAAGCCGAGAAGGACAAATCCAGTAAGTACCTAGACTTGGCTCACGAGATAATTGGCCTCCTTTTCTTTTCAATAGAATTTTCAAAAGGCTAAATTTAATAGTTAACAGTGCGGAAGATGCTATCCGTTGTGTATCTCTAAGGGGCCCTCTGAATACAATGCTATGAAACTTTACTTATGTATTTATACGTTGTATAGGCATTGTATGGTATGAAGGGACAGAAGCTGCAATCGACCGTGCCAGCTAATATTACCATAGAAATAATAAACCTCATTATGTTCTGTCCCGAGTGGGACCCACGGAACACCATAGATGGTGCTGGCCGGGGTGCAGGCAGGCCGAAAAGGAGATGGCGGGACGACTTGGACGCATTTTATCCGGATTGGCGGGACACTACAAACGACAGGATCGAGTGGAGGAAACGAGGGGAGGCCTTTGCCCAGCAGTGGGACACTAAATTAGGCTAGTAAAAAAAAATGTTCTGTCTGTCAACATACTCGTATATCACTATATCACTCGCAGTCGTGCGATGTCGCTTTGCGGAACGGTATCCCATCGTCGACTCTGTACTCGTAAACTGACAATTCGTAAACTTTATTTTATTGCAAAATCATACAGTTTATGTGTGTTTTCTCTATAGATCATCTATGACGTTCGTTTTTATCACCCATTTCTTACATGGCGATCCTGCCAGTAGCGATGAGTGCGTGTATGAGCTTAGAGGATATACCCAAACGGAGTAGCCATTAACAGGCATTCCCATGCAAGTCACAGACAAGATTCAAGAGTCAAGCTTTTATTCATAAAACATAGTATTTTATATGTCAAATTGGGTAAGTACATAACACAATTCATTTACCAAATTGGGTAGGTATATAATATTAGTTTAATATGCATTTAATAGGTACACACATAGTTATAATTAACATCGTACAATATCGAAAAACAGGTTTAGATTTATAATTTAGAGTCACTACACTCTTCGACAAATTCGTCAATGGCAAGCAAAATGTATGGACTGACGTTTATCTGACATGGTTATTTTGACTTTACGTATACATTTGACGTTCCCCTCCCCCGCAAAAATTGGCAGACTTTTTTGTACAGCAAATTACAGACAAGGCGTGTCCGATGGTTATATCTCCAAATTACGCTAAAGACTAAACTTTTAAATAAAATGTGTTGGAAATTGTAACTAAATTTATGCACCTAAATTTGTCATTAAAATCCGTGTATAATCCTATTGTAAAATAACCGCAGGCGACAAAACCACACTAGAGAATTAATGCCTATCATTATACAGCTGTAGCATAAATCAGTAGCAGTGCTATTATACAACAAGGTTTAACCACAAATGCATTTGAAATATTAGAGCGCATCAGCGCAACGCCTGTATTCCTAGTAACAAGAATACCATGACCAGTATAAAATGATCTTAAGAGTTGTTAGAATTATAATGTAAACGAAGACCACTTTTAAATTGGTTTATCTTAAAGTTCTGTTGGTAGTGTTTTGTAAGGAATAAAAGCCTTACAGCCTCGTTTGGATAAACGCCAGATATGGCGGCCATTTTGAGTTTTGTTTATTAGAATCATGTTCATTGCAAAGCTCTGTAAATATGTGTCGATACACTGGAAACAAACAACTTTATAATGTAGTACTTTGTATGGTATAGTTCATCAGCGCTGGGACGTTGCATAAAATATGTTTAGCACTACAGAATAAATTTGTAGCATTTTCAGTAGTTTGAAACTTTTAACATATTCAACCCAGTAATAATATTAAGGTACCTGCCTGGAATAAGGCCTGGTTCAATATTTCATATAATATGACGGCCTCCGTGACCCCGCCTGCGAAGCATGATTCCTCTTTTTTTTTAAATAAATACAAAATACTGTCAATTTACATTGTAGCTAATTTGGAGATCCTAAAATCCATATCCATATGTCAGAACGTTCGGTTTGTCCGCATAAAGGTGACGTTTGGATTTAAACTGCATCCAGCATTATTGTTGCTGTATACTGTATTGCATCGCGGCATTACTGTCGCAAATGTCAAATATCCGGGCAGCAACATATATTTTGATGTCTGGCGTCTTGGTGCAGGCTGAATCCGAACATCACCTTAAAAGTAATTTGAAAAGAAATTCCAAATATACAAATAATACTGAAGCTCCGAATGATCAATCTCTGATTGCTCGTACGTTGCACTATTATTGGCAATATCTATCCAATATCGATATGTCAATTGTCAGTTTTGAACAGAGTAGGGAAAAACAGGAATACCTATTTATTCATTACGATATTCCCAATCGGTATTCTGAATGTTAGAGTAAATAGTGTTACACACGATTTTTGTGATATATAGGTTACATTTTTAAATAGGGCACTGATGGCAGGTTAGGTAAAGGTAAAAACGGTCTTAAATAAGTGTCATTATTTTTTTAAAGAAAAAAACTTCCTTTACAGATTTAAGTAAAAATGTACAACCAGCGACAATATTATCAATAGCAGCAGCAGTTCATTTTTGATGCCAATCAATTTCATTTCTATTCAGGATAAAAAGCTTTTTAGAGACCAACCTAACCTAAGGCGCTAGAAAAACCAGAAATGAAAGAAAATGTTCTTCATCAACTTTGTTTGTAAACATGTTAAACTAATCGTAAATAGGTTTACTTAAACTTGTTCAAAGAAGTAATTGGTAAAAACAAACCTATATAAACATATATAATTCTTTCTAAAAAAAACAAAATACCTATGTATATGATTTAAAATAAAAACCGGCCAAGTGCGAGTCGGACTCGCGCACGAAGGGTTCCGTACCATTACGCATAAAACGGCAAAAAAATCACGTTTGTTGTATGGGAGCCCCCCTTAAATATTTATTTTATTCTGTTTTTAGTATTTTTTGTTATAGCGGCAACAGAAATACATCATCTGTGAAAATTTCAACTGTCTAGCTATTACGGTTCATGAGATACAGCCTGGTGACAGACGGACAGACGGACGGACAGACGGACAGCGGAGTCTTAGTAATAGGGTCCCGTTTTTACCCTTTGGGTACGGAACCCTAAAAAGCAGTCGACTATTTTTTTGAACGCAATTATTTCAACCCTTTAAACTTAAATACAATGAACATCTCCACAATTCCAATAGATCATGGTTCAAAAACATCGGCAGCCGTCGACGTCGCCATTGTAACAAATGACAGTCGTTACAGACTCGGTTGAAAGATACAATAAAACCGTAATATATATTTCGACGTATCACACTGTCTACCTCGTAATAGAGCTATTTATCATTGTCACATGTCTTATATTTCTTGTGTGAAGAATTCGTATTATTTCGATTGACTTTACGATCCGTTGTCGACACAACAGTTTATTTGTCATGAGTTTTGTCAAACGAAAGAAAAGATAATACTGGAAAAACGTTTTAAAATGTTATTACTACGGTTTTCTTCGTCTTCTCGAGTAGTTATATAAAAATACATCACAAATAACTCACGTTACATCACGTCTTTTTTTTTGGCTTTTTCTTCATCGGTTAAAATATGATTAGGTATTTATTTATTTCATAATATTACATTGCATAATAAATTTATGTCAACTAGTATAATCTGCATCTTCTCAAATGACTTTTTCGTCTAAGACGGTAATCTGTTAAACAAAAGCCATATATTGTTCCTTTTATGTGAGCGGTCGCCCATTGTGTACCAATGAGTCTGAGCGCGTGCTACGGCGCGTGCCATTGTCAGTGACAATGGTACACAATGGGCGACCGATCGCACAAAAGGAACAATGGCTTTTGTTTAACAGATTACCTTCTTAGACGAAAAAGTCATTTGAGAAGATGCAGACTATACTCATTGTTGTTTATCATCGTGGTACAATTTGGAGTTCGGTTCGGTTAACATGGTTTTACTTATACGTATAACCTTGTTCAAATGGGTAGGTGTAACCCGCTAAATTCAATTGTCAGTTCAATCAGATTGTAATCTGGAGCGGCACATAAATTGCATCCCATTTTTCGCTCAACTCTTTTAACATTGTTACCAAAAATGATCACGATGTTTCATGTTACAAATTTTACTGTGGTAAAATCTCGTAGATTTTGTCGTTGAAATTTTTGTATAATCTTGCAGTAAATAAAGCCTTACAGAAAAAAAAAAACTACATTTAACTAAACTAAAACTACTATAAAACTAAAAATCTAAATCTAAAATGGGCCCCCGTGGCATGGTGCCGAGGATGCTGGCAGCATTTCCGCGCTGGATCGCTATGCTCAAGCGATGAAAGATTAGATAGATTTTGCAGTAGATTTTCAGGTTTAGAGTTCGTCAAAGCTAATTTTGCACCGACTTTAATGGAACAAAGTGTGGTAGTACCTATAATCATAAACGTCATATTCTCGTAGAAATTCGACGATTATGATGACCTCCTCATTTTGCCTTTGCAAAGTTTGTGCAAATTTAGCTTGGCCTAACTGATCCAACTCTAATACATTATTATTATTAATTCTACATATTCATCGCCTAAATAAAGCCAGAAGAAACGTTTCCTGAAAACGTTAAATACCTACCTACTATTAATGTAAAATAACGCTTGTGCGACGTAGAAATTGCTTTACATATAACAGCAGCATCTTTTGGACGTTTGACAAATTACATCACAATTAATTAAGGCCGTTGCATCGGTTTGCCACTGTCTTTGTCACATTTCACAAGAAAGAACGGGAAAAGAACATACGCGCCAAGTGTCAATTTTGATTGAATTTTGTCGGTTTTTATTTATTTTAAAAACGTTACCTTATTAGCAACATTATTAGCAGCAGATGAAACAACGCTCTAAAACTATCTGCCATCCTGGAATTAATTTCCAAATAGGGGTATATCTCTATTGTTTTGCCTTATAATTAGTTCTATACCAGCGAATGACTGTTCTATACATATACAGGCACTTTTTGTGAAGCTATCGGAGAATGGCGGATAATTTTGACGCGTAGTAACTGAGCAGCGTTACTTTTAATGAAATGAAAAATCACAACTAAGGCAACTATTGGTTCTAGATAAATATGTACCTTAAAACGACCATATATATACATATTATGAAATATATTTTAAAAACTAAAAACTCATAGTCTGGCTGCGATGCATTTCGCAACCCGCTGTCTCAGGGACATAGATAAATAATAGTATTATCATACAGAACGGCCACGCACCGCCCCGCCCCGACTCGAATTACCTCGCCCCGCGACAGCAGATTGACGGACGGCCGTTTGCCGGCCGCTCAGTACTATTTTAAGCAACTCACACTTACAGACGTGCCGTTCACACATAGAAACGCAAGTGATTTTTGATGTATAGCGTGTCCGCCCTTGTCAGGGAGCCGGCCGCGGAACCGTCGGAACTTGCCACCTTTCGGCCAAAACTCCTCCTTAGTGAAGGTCGCTAGACGTTCAGTTGGTACGCTCACCACAAAAGAATTAAAATTCGCTTTGTGTCGATATTCCAACTTCGGGACCCTCAGGACGCATCCGACGAAAAGACGAAAGGAGTGCCCGGCGTCCGTTGGCTCGTTGGGTGGACGACATTCGGAAGACTGCGGGTCACTTCTGGATGAGATTGGCTCAGGACCGGGATAAGTGGCGTACGCGAGGAGAGGCCTATGCTCAGCAGTGGGCGATAGAAGGCTGATGATGATGATGATGAGGACGCATCCGGACTAATAATCCGGATTGATACTGACTACTTATATATACCAATTGCTCTCATAATTAATGAAAACATCACAAGTGTCATGCTTTTAACTATATGCCTCATTAGTAAAAACATGAATGTAACAAATATAAAATTAATTCACAACAACAACAATTCGAATACTTCTGTATAAGACCTATACGAGTGTGTAGTATATATTGGATTTTTGTAAAGCTTTGTGTTTCGAGCTTTGTATTCCGTGCTTTTGTTTGTAGCCCTCGGGCATAAGATGGCGGATTACGATTTGGAAATGGTAATAAGTTTTATCAATTATATGCATTAGTACATTCATACATTGTGTATTAAGGGCGGTAAACAAGAATTATCGAACAAGGCTTAATTAACACGAGTAATTAAATTTTTCAGAAATACAGAAAGGGTCTAACCGGACAGTTAAACAAATAATTGGTTAAGAAGAGTAATACAAATTGTAACATAACATAAAAAATATATATTGTTGCCGATTTAAACCTACAAAATAAGAGCGATTTCCAAGTATCGACTATCAACATACATACATAGGCTACGGAGACTGCTTAACATCAGGCGGGCCGTATGCTTGTTTGCCACCGACGTAGTATTTAAAAAAAAAGTGATATACCTATATCACTTGTTTTTTTTATATATGTGACATTCCATGACAAAAGGTACCTTATGGAGGTCGGCGCTTACGCCATTATTAACGGCGGCTCAATACTAATGCGGTACTACGCGACGTAACTGCCGCCCGCCATAGGGTACCTTTTGTCTTGGAACGTCACATATTACAGTACTTATTCGATAATATTACAAAGAGAGTAATCCTTTTTAATGCCATCGAGCTTAAAATAAAGTATTTCATCAAACAAAATATTCATGCTCATATATCGGGAAACATGCGAGTGCTAGAAATATGCAAATGCTAATGTAATTTGTAACTTACATCTTGATGATAACGTGTCCAGTCAACGTTATCCATTTTTGCTTGTTTAGTTTTATAGTATTATTTAACATACATTTTTATCACTGTATACATTATACGAGTATAAAAAAAATCCTAATTTTTTTAGTGGAATATATAGGTATATGTGCCCCTACTTAGTAGCAGTCAGCTGCAGAGAAAAGGTACCCCACGTCCATACCAATTTACAGAACTTTGTATGCAGGGGGGGTGCCTTTTCTCTGCATCTGTCTGAGCTAAGTCGCTATACTAGCTGTATAGAAAAGTGGATAGGTTATGTTAGGGCACCGACTGTACATCTATATCTTTTTTTTCACCTCAGCAGCTCGAACAAGCCTACTTTCGTCACTCCCTGGAGTGAGGAAAGTGCGACTTTCCTCACTCCAGGGAGTGAAACAAAGTAGTTTTTTAATTTAGTGAAGGCCATGAACTGCCACTTCATACTTCTATTACAATTTTTTTTTCTCTGTATTATTCTGTGTATATCGAAATACATTTTAACCTTTAATATGTACTCACTACTGAGGTGAAAAGCTATATGTGCAACACGAGAGCAAAGTTATTTTACATCTCGTGTTTTTGGTCCCTCGCCTACGCTCAAGATTTTAACTTATATTATAGTATATAAATACAATTATAGAATCTTTCGCTTTCTCGGGACTCAAAATAAACACTCGCAAGAAAAACCAACTTTCCTCTCTTGTTGCACAAATAATTTCTTAGGTTTGTGTGTAATTAGGAATGTATGTAGGTAGATTTAGTTATCAGGCGAAAGTTGTTTATAGGTAGTCATATATGTATTGTATTGAATAACCGATCTATGAACGGACCTGTTTTCTTTCTTGTCTCTTCATCATAGTGAGCTTGAGGACGCATTTAAAACATATATTGGGAAATACGACTACGTGAGTGCTTTAAGTCTTATCTCAATCTTATTTTTATACAAATCGTAAGCATAATTATATGTGGCTTTCCATAAGATAAGGGTCCTTATGTTTCACCTGTAATAAGGACTTAACTTCTTTATTGCACTTGAAGCATAAGGACCCTTTCTGTTTGGAAAGCCACATAATTATTTTTCCCTTCGTCCGTTTAGCTTTTTAATTTTATTTGCTAGGGCTAAAAAAAGGTTTCTGTATAACGAGTATTGTATTATATTCTCAGCCGTAGGTAAATTTTATTTACGTACGCAAAATACGAAAAGTATTATCAAGTCATTCAGTCAATTTGAAGCAGAACGTTTAATTTTCACACGTCACTTCGGCGGCCAAATGGAATGGAATGGCCGTTTTCCGTTAAAATAATTCCAGATATAAAATAAAATTTCGCTTTACAATTTATTTATAAAAAATTCGTTCACGCAAAAGTTGATTAAATGGAAATCAATACAACAAACAAACAAACAACAATAATACAAAAAAAGAATTGCCGTTAAATTTAATTTCAATACAGACAGATGGTTATAATAATTATTACTTACCCCGAATCCAGACAAAGGGTCACAAAAACACTGCACTAGAAACCCACATAAGTTATGTAGAACTTAATACACACGTCAAAAAAAGTTTTACGTTATTGTCAATTCAAAAACCACACGCCAATTTCCGGTAAGAGTATTTTTTAAACAATTATGGCCTAGATGGAAGTCCTTTAAGCCAAAACCAAGTAAGAGTTTTTTTTTAATAATACTATTTTAGATTCGTACTTATTTATATATATTTTGTAATGATAATATAATAAATTGACGTATTTTAGGAAGTAAAACAGAACACACCCACAACTGGAATATGACTGAGCCGTATCAAAATATCGGGTAGCGAGGCTTGGTATGCTCCGATAGTTTTGCCAAGGAATCGTAACGCTAATCATAAGTTTGAACTAAATAGGGATGGGAAGGGACAAGTCGATATTTTTTATCGATTACTAGAGAGAATGTAAAGCTGGATGTTAACAAGAAGGAATGGATATGTTGAAGACGGGCTCTAAAGCGCTAGCCGAAAAATGATTAAGAGAGACGGCCTAAGTAACAATGCCCAATGACAACAGTTGGTGTCCATTATTTGAATATCTAGGTAAAAGTAATCTAATCTATGGAATACTGTCAAATATTAACTATTATTAATATATATCGTAGTGAGACCTAAAATAACTGACAATAATTTGTAGAAATTAAGTAAAATAGAACTAAAAACGAATCATAGTGGCAACATCAGTATGTCTTGTTATAACAATATTTTTTTGTGAGATTTTTGTAAACATGGTTTTTATAAGTATAATTACAATTTCTTGTCGGGCTGTACTCAGTGAAATTAATTTTTTTCATTTAAAAGATACCTATTTGAAGAAGAAAGAAGAAGAAGAAAGACATTTATTCCATAAAGCACACATACACATGACAATACAATGAAAGAAAAAAGATGTTTAAAAAAGGGAATATAAAAATAATAGCAAAAACAAAAACAAAAATTAAATTATTTACACATTAAAAACATAAAAATTACACACGAATATTACATTCTTATTTCAATAAGAATTACATAATCGGACATCAGAAATAATATATGTGAAGTACAGTTAGTTGGATTGTCCTTTCTTACTATAAATTGTCACAAACTATTAGTGTAAAGATATGGAAGTGAGGTATTGACTTCAGCTGGTCAGTCCGTAACAACAGCATACGTTCATATCGATAACTTCACCACGTCCCTTAAACTTGTCAGCGATAATATGAAATTACTTGTAATATTCATTTGGAAAGCTATAATAATGGTTCCGTACGGTTGTTTTGAGCCAAATGTGACGAATTTCTCCTTTTCTTGCAATTTTCGTCAAATCACTTGATGGTTTAATTTAGATCGAGTTTCTTTTTCGGCAATTGAGCTATCAGAGATGATTATAGCGTAACATGTTGTCGTTGATACGTCATGGGATGTTGAGATGTTGATTATCTATTATGTAGGAGTAAGCTTAGTTGAAAGTTTTCGTATTATAAGAAGGGCTTTTCACTATATAATATTACGTTTTAGTGTAGGTAAAGAGTATCAGACAAGATATAATTCTTATTTCTCTAAACATTTATGCGGTAGGCAGGTACACTGTTTTTTTGTTATATAACAAGGGGGTTCATATGTGTTTTACCTATATGCCGTTTTTAAACAAACAATAACTTACAAGTAAAAATATTTTACTTACTCTACAAAAATGAATTTATAAATTGACCATGAAGAATTACTGTTATCACCTGGCGTGGCGCTGGTAGACATTTTGGAGCAGGTATTACCTATTAGCAGTGCTGGGTTAGGGGGGGGGGGGGGGGTATGATACGAGTAGGAGGACCTACTCCAAAATGTCTACCAGCTCTCGCACCAAAAGCTTAAGTCGAATAGAGGTAACATCGACCTCGGAGAAAGGTCAAGGTCACTGCTCATTATACAGGGTTCACCTTCGGGGGATATATTCGGTAATTGTTAACAAAATTTTATAATATGGGAACCATATAATTGTTATTTTTTTATGAAACTGAGCTACGAAGTATATAATTCCAAATACATTTAATTTTATGAATGTATGAGCTTATAAGCTTGACTTACATTCATGAGATCATTTATTTTATAAACTGAAATAAATGTCATATACTAAGAAAAAATGACCAAGGCCTCCAGTGCCCCAGGCTGGAATCGAACCAGCGTCCTCTGCTATCTCGGCAGGTGCCTGTGCCATTCGGCCATTGGGCCACAGCTAGATAGGTCGAAATTTTCCAAGTATATGCACTTGTTACTGAAGGCTAAGGCGCCCCCTGGATTCCAGCCTGGGGCACTGGAGGCCTTGGTCATTTTTTCTTAGTATATGACATTTATTTCAGTTTATAATTTATATAGTAGTGTTTCTACTTAAAATAAAAACAAATTAAAGTATTTTTTGTAAATAATTGAATTTACTTCTAACAGTATCATTTATTTTGTTTATAACAGACTTCACGAAACGAGGAGGTTATCATATCGACCGTATTTTTTTTGTATGTATGTAACCTTAGAACTCCGTCATTTCTGAACCGATTTGGAAAATTATTTTTTGTTTGAATGTATATAGTCCCAAGTTGGTCTCATTTTTCTTCTCAGTAGGTCAAAACCTAGTTATAATGATTATTTTCATTGACTTCAAACATTTCAGTTGCTAGCGCATACAAAATGGGATAATATTTAATTTTATCCTTTTTGAAGTCGGTTTTACTTTTTTTTAAAGATTATTATTTTATTTATTTAAGGTTTACCAACCGATACAACACTGCAGAAATCATATTAATTATCTAACTTATCAGTACATTTTATTACAAAAATAATTATCATATTGTATAAAAGTAACAGCTTATTTCAGTACGAAAAAAAAATTAAATTATCAATGAGGTTTTTACTACTTTACCGCTTCCTAATTGGTAATTTTCCGTATTGTTTTAATTAAGAGCGCATCAGGTTACTATTTTATATCACGATCGCTTAAACATAAATGTGGAATTGCGCCCTTAAAACGTTGCTTTCGGGAGCTTTGAAGACTATTGTGGATTTGTACTAAATAGTGGTTAGTCTGAACATGCAACTAGCTTCAACTAAATTGATAAAGGGCGGTGAAATTAATATTATTAAGTACAGGTGCCTATATTAAAATCAGGAGGCCTAGCCAAGATGACGAACGCCAAATGAAAAAAAACCGGCCAAGTGCGAGTAGGACTTGCCCATCGAAGGTTCCGTACTTTTTAGTATTTGTTGTTATAGCGACAACAGAAATACATCATCTGTGAAAATTTCAACTGTCTAGCTATCACACATATAGCGGAAGCCGTAATCATTACATTTCGGGCATTTTTTTTAAATTAAAACAAAAAGAATTTTCGAAACATACCAAGTTTGGGCTCCTCCAGACACGATATGGCTGATTTTTTTTGTACAATATACCAAAAATGATATGCAATATCCTCATGTCTAACCCCAAGGAAGCAATTTTGAAAATAATATCAATAGCAATTTATTTGTTATTTTTCAATTTTACAAAGTGACACAGTTCTACTTCAATACCTATTTCACGAGACTTATGGAACTATACTGCAGATACGGTACATATTAATCATAAAATGATACGTAATATCCATATATCTAACGGGAAATACCTCTTTAACCCTTTAGCTGCGCCTTTCATCAGTTGGTATAGTTTGTTTAGTTTTTGACACAAAATATCAAGATTGTATCCTACAGCTACAATATACCTTACTTATTTTTTTTTGTACAATATACCACAAATGATACGTAATATCTTGATATCGAACCCCAAGAAAGCAATTTTGAAAATAATATCATGTGAAATAGGTATTGAAGTAGAATTGTGTCACTTTGTAAAATTGAAAAATTAAAAAAAAATGTTAATGATATTATTATCAAAATTGCTTTCTTGGAGTTAGACATGGGGATATCACGTATCATTTGTGGTATATTGTACAAAAAAAAATCAGCCATATCGTGTCTGGAGGAGCCCAAACTTGGTATGTTTCGAAAATTCTTTTTGTTTTAATTAAAAAAAAATGCCCGAAATGTAATGATGTGATATATTTTTAGAATCGCCTCAAAAAGCCCTTTCGTATTATACCACATACCATAGGTTTTGGAAAAAAAAATTTTTTTCATTCAAAAAATTATGTTTTACCACTCCGCAGCGAAATTTTTTTTAGGAACTGCGGGTCAAAAATTTTGTTTTGGCCTCTAGTATGTGTGTGCCAAACGGCTAACCTGTACGTCGATTTGCGGTATTTTTATACGAACGGGTTAGACTAATAGCCGCAAATTTCAGAACATAAAATATTTGGATGGCAGAGGAAACAGTAAACAAAAGTTTTACCACTAACTTCGAAACCATTAGGCTAAGTTCACACGGCGTAATTTTTTTGCGTATACCGTATACGTGTGCGTGTGTGTGTTTATCGAATACCGTAGTGACAGCAAAATTTGTATGGCAACGTTCAAGATCGTTCACACGGCGGCGTCTATGCGGGAAAGCCGTGTAAACGATTTTGTAAGTTGCCATAATTTTGCCACGGTATACGAGAAAACAGGAAACGCCGTGTGTACCTATACTTATACAGAAAGTTGAATGTTTTTATTCCCTTTTTACAGTGGAGATTATTTTTATTGCGCGTATTTTGTGTAGCCCTTATCAGATACGATTGCGTGCGGGCGCAGTTTTAGGGGTAAAGGGTACAGTCCGCAGCTGTGGTTTTTTATACGACAATTCAAAGTTCAGAGTTCAAATATACTTTATTCATGTTAGCTTATTGTAGCTACAAGCACTTATGAATGTTAAGTATATTTAATACTCTTTATTTACATACAAGATATATACAGTGGAACTACGTAAACGAAATTAATTACTAGCTTAAATCTTGCCCTTGAGGCATTGTACCAAGGATGCTGGCGGCATTTCCTCGATGTATCGCAATGCTGATACGTTGTGCGAGGAAGCCGCCAGCTCTTCGGTCACCAACTCACCAGTTACGTCAACCAGACGCTTCACGATTTCTGCAAACAAATTGCTGCGCGCTGGGACCCCATGGACCTAGAGTTTCAACTCCAAATGGAACGAAATGATACTCTCTACCGAGGCTCTGAATGGTATTATGTACATATAACTATATATAACGTATATATTTACAGGGTATTTTTCTATGTTTACCCAAAATCTGTGTGGTGATTATGTTTACTGGAGAACTTTGAAGTACAAAATTCGGCTAATCAGGTAATTTGAATTTGTTTTTATAGGACGGAATGGTGTATGGTACGGTATTTATAATATCGAGGGGTAACCGGTCAAACCCCATAAGTCCAGATATTTTTTCATTAAAATTAGAATATCTTAAGCTAAATCAGAGCAATGTATTCCATAATAATATTGAGTTATTATACAGATCAAATTTAATAAGTACTAAGAATTTCACAAAAAGATACTTAGTCAAATATAAAAAATTAATTGAGGACGCTAAGAACGATAAAGGAGAATGGGCACTTTAGTATGGGAAGTGTACCATGGATGTATACTGTTGAGACATATGTCGTTTTAAAGCTCTTAATCGTAGTATCATTTTATAGTATGGCACCAACCTGAGACAACTTGCAGGGACCAAGCTATACAAAAAAAAAAGTTGCGCACATAAGCAGTTATTTTTCATAAGACGCTTGATATAATAAGTTGTAGCGTATTTTAATAGAAAGGATATGAAGAATGCTTTATGTTTCTTGTATCAACACCAACGATAAAGTATTTAAAGGGATTCAATTAACAGTTTAAAAAAATCGTCATACTAAAAATGACTTGCTGTACAGCGGAATAACAGTGTATACACATGCCATGTATATCATGTAAAAAGGATCTGTATAAGCTATTTTTCGTATAATATAGCTGAGGTCATACGCTTGCAGGAATCGAAATATAACTATTTAATGAGTGAATTAATTGTAGTTAATTACGCCTTAATTTTTCTACTCACCGCTAGATGTCGCTACAAGGCAAAATTCAACTTGACGTAAAGCATTTCTAAAGTGCGGTAATCTCGTCAGTCTTACTCCATCATTAAAAAAATATATAAATAGTTGACCAATGTCTATGGACTTTCTAAAGTAATGTCAAGATGACGCTCAATGTAACATGCAATTTAAAATAATGAACATTGTCATTATGTACAAAATAGCGTATTTTAAATGAGCTAGAATTTTTTCCAACCGAAAGACATTCCATTGATTTATTTCAAACCCGATGTATCTCAGCGAGTACCCCACTACATATATACCTATGCTCTTTGATGATCTTCACTAGGTAAATAACGCGTAATCGGGGGAATATTATGAGTTGTTGTTACAATGATTGTATATGAAAGTATTATTTTTTCGTATAGCTCCTATAATAGTGATCGTCTCCATGGATAAAAACGAAGGCTCACAATTCTACATGAAGGTAATTTCAATAAAAAGTGCTATTTAAAAAGTATTCTAAAAATAAGTTCCAATACACCTAGGTATTTGATATATCGTATTATCCGCGTATTACCCGTGGTTCCACTGTTTTGTACCACAGTGGGTCCACGGTTTTTTTCCGTAGACCCACAAGTGTTCGCCAGTGGATCTACGGGTAATTTATTTTTACCCGTAGTCCCACTGCACTGTGTCTCTTCTAAGACATATTTGCTTCACAACTTAACTAGACGGAGCCCCGCTTCGCGGGGCTCCTCTTACTGGGCGGCTTGCACTGCGAGCATCTGAAGCTACCTAACAAACCTAACGTCCCGTTTTTTTTTTTTTGTTGCCCAGGAAAAATCTTCGAAAGATTCCCCATCGCCAGGGGGAGACACTGAGGATATGTGAGATATCTACTCACTAAAAAACCTGGGGTGTTCGTCTCTCTGCCTTTGGGGTGGAGTCACGGGCACGCGGCGTCACTCATCCGCAACCCACCAGCAGCTGCCCATTAGGACCCATCACCGGGAAACCTAACGTCCCTACCTACCTACGCTGTTTTCCCCAAAGTGTAATGTTTTCACGGACGTCACACTAAATCAATAGGTAGGTTAGGTTCGAGTTGTAAGAGTTTCAATAGTAGTTTACTCATAGAGTACGTCTGAATGTCGTACCGAAGGGCAAACCGCCCAAAAATAGAGGGGCTCCGTCTAGTTAAGTTGAGAAGGAAATGCAGTGAACGGAAAGGAAATCTTTTTTGCAAGAGAAACAGTGCGACTGCGAAGGGACCGCGGGTAAAAATTCATTATCCGTAGACCCCTGTTTAGAACGGAGCGTTTACGGGGGAAAAAATACCTGTGGTCCTACTGTTTTGTACCACAGTGGGTCGAAGGATATTTTTTTCCCTGTCGTCGCCGTCCTTTTTAATTACACGCGGTTTTCGAACATCATCATGTCAGCCGATAGACGTCCACTGCTGGACATAGGCCTCCCCCAAGGCTCGCCACTCCGACCGATCCTGTGCCGCTCGCAACCACCGAATTCCCGCGACCTTCACCAGGTCGTCGCTCCACCTCGTTGGAGGCCTACCGGCAGTTCGTCTTCCGGTACGCGGACGCCACTCCAGAACCTTCCGGCCCCGCCGGCCATCAGTTCTGCGAGCAATGTGCCCCGCCCACTGCCACTTAAGGTATTCGAACATATTCATACATTATCTACTTTTGAGTCTTCTGATATAGGTACGCAACCTTGGAAATGGACTGTCATACCTAATTATTTTACTTGCTATTGTTTTCAGAATTTCACTGGCCATATTAGAGGACTTATATTCATTCATCGGATTCATACTTTTACTATATACCTGCCGCGTCAATTGATGGTCTGACAATGAATTAATTGGTAGGTACCTACCTATATTTCTAAATAAATCATTGTGTTAATAAATTATACTTACTTCCAAAAATGTCTACAAACATTTTACGTGACATGTAAATGTAGCGCATCTTTGCTCTGTTCAAAAAGCGCTTTATGGATTTTCTAATAATAAAAAAATTGTTTATATGACTGCCTTTTACCTATTTTCATTAGAAGCGTTTACTAGTTAGGACTTAGGAGTTCTCATGAGGGGGAAAATACCAATGAGTAGTAGTAGTAGTAGTAAACACTTTATGGACTCAGAGAATACAGTAAATGCAATATGTGGTGTGGTAACTGGTCTTGTCCACCCACAGCGCCATGGACAGGACAACTATAAAGCGCGCGGTGGTTTTATGCGATATAGGTAAGTACGCAGCGGACAACGGATCTGACAATCAAAAATGTTGACAATAGATTTAATACGTTTTTATGGTAACAGAGTTGTTCATAGGCTTCATAGCAAAATAAATATTAATTCTGAGATACTTGAACTAAATGTTTAACTTGTACGGGACGCATTAGTACCTATAACATCTACTTTTCAGTGCTGTAGCTCGCATAATCCACAAAGTACAAAAAGCGGAGACTTGACACCAGAAGGCTTCCAGAAGGCATTCACATTTAGTCACCATCAGGCCAAACAGAAGTTTTAGTTGCGACCGTGAATATTGTATTGTGATTGTACATAATATATGCTGTAGGTATCGAGTTAATGACCCAAGAAGAGACCCATGATGAAGCCCAACTTTTTAAACTTAAGCAGAAACCAATCCGCTTTAGGGCCTCACCTTTATAGGTGAGCTCACCTATAATTGCGTGCGATTTGTTTATTTTTTTATTTAGATTTGCATTAGGTATATTTCTGTATTTGATCGAATGATTAAATTGGTTGACCCACTTAGCAGTAAAGTAAGTAATCTAAAATCGTATGCAATTTTTGCAAGGTCTAAAGAGGCCTTTACAATATAAATCCCAAAATTCTACACCTCTATGGATTCATGAAAAAAATATAAATGACATATACGATTTTTCTTAAATCGATATTATGTATTACTTATAGACATGTGCGATATTTATAATTTCCATGGTGGAGGCGAATGGCCATCACGCTTTGAGTTGTTGTCGCTGTTCGGGGAGGTTTCCGCGTCACCACGCTCTCAATGACATCGTAAGGAGGGCCTTAATATCCGCCAACATCCCCTGTGTCCTGGAGCCGCCGGGCCTCTGCCGCACCGATGGCAAAAGGCCGGACGGCTTGACTTTGGTGCCGTGGCAGAGGGGTAAGTGCCTACTGTGGGACGCCACGTGCGTTAGCACTTTCGCGGCCTTACACCTCGGCCGAACTGTGCGGACAGCTGGTGCCGCGACAGATTTTGCCGCGGTCAAAAAGCGGGATAAGTACGCGAACCTGGCCGGTAATTATTATTTTGTACCCCTGGCGTTTGAGACTACTGGGTGCTGGGGGTCAGAGGCTATTACCTTTATTAGGGAAGTGGGACGTCGCATTAGGGAGAGGGGGTCTAACGCCCGCGCGGGTTCGTACATGGTGCAAAGGTTGATGAAGTTTAGGGATCCGTACCCAAAGGGTAAAAGCGGGACCCTGTTGACTACAATGTCCGTCTGTCTGTCTGTCCGTCTGTCTGTACGTCTGTCTGTCACCAGGCTGTATCTAATGAACCGTCATAGCTAGACAGTTAAAATTTTCACAGATGATGTATTTCTATTGCTGTTATTACAACAAATATTAAAAACAGAATTATATAAATATTTAAGTGGGGCTCCCATACGACAAACGTGATTTTTAGGGATCCGTACCCAAAGGGTACCCTATTACTAAGACTCCACTGTCCGTCTGTCTGTCCGTCTGTATGTCCGTCTGTCTGTCCATCTGTCTGTTTGTCTGTCTGTCTGTCCGTCTGCCTGTCCGTCTGTCTGTCCGTCTGTCTGTCACCAGGCTGTATCTCATGAACCGTGATTGCTAGACTGTTGAACTTTTCACAGATGATGTATTTATGTTTCCGCTATAACAACAAATACTAAAAAGCGGAACCCTCGGTGAGCGAGTTCGACTCGCACTTGTCCGGTTTGTTTTTGCCTTTTTTGCGTAATGATACGGAACCCTTCGTGCGCGAGTCCGACTCGCACTTGGCCGATTTTTTTGCGTAACGGTACGGAACCATTCGTGCGCGAGCCCGACATTTGATAAAGTGGAACTTCTTATATTGACTAGAACCTAAACTCTACATCTATAAGGGTTTGGCGTCGCGTTTGGTGGATGCCACGGCCCACGGGTGACCAAAGGGCTAGCCAGTATTTTGCCCAGATAATTAGCATCGCCATTCAACGGGGAAATCCGGCCAGCCTGCTAGGCACACTGCCTGCTGGCGGCGAGTTAGAGGCTGTGTTTTGTTTGTAGGGTTTTTTAACGTATAATTTTAGAATAAGTAAGTTGACCGGGTTATAGACCGTGATTACCTTTTGTACTGTTTATGAGCTCCCGATATTTCGGCGATATATCCCGGTCAATATAAGTCTAGTGAAACTATCCGTGAATCATTCAAAACTCTTATAGTAAGTAAGTTGACGAAGCCAGTTGCAAATCTTATTTCTGTGTTATTTTGTGACGAAGCCTGTAGCTGATTGTGAGTTTGTGTTCACCTGACGAAGCCTGCGTTGCGGATATAAAATTACACGTACTTCACGTTTGGCGATTTGTCTTCTGTACCTATAAGTCTACCTATAAGTAAGTTTGTATGTATGTGTCTACACAATGAAGCACATTATACCTATTGGTAGTATTGGAGACTTAAAGCGTGGGTTCGACACCCGCTTTAGCTCTTTGTGTCGGTAAACCTACGCAAGTGTACGTTCCCATAAGTAAGTGTGTGTCTACACAATGAAGCACATTATACCTCTTGCAGACTTAAGGCGTGGGTTCGACACCCGCTTTAGCCCTTTGTGTCGGTAAACCTACGCAAGTGTACGTTCCCATAAGTAAGTGTGTGTCTACACAATGAAGCACATTATACCCCTTGCAGACTTAAGGCGTGGGTTCGACACCCGCTTTAGCCCTTTGTGTCGGTAAACCTACGCAAGTGTACGTTCCCATAAGTAAGTGTGTGTATACACAATGAAGCACATTATACCACTTGCAGACTTAAGGCGTGGGTTCGACACTCGTCACCGGTTTTAGCCCTTTGTGTCGGTAAACCTATTACGCAAGTGTACGTTCCCATAAGTAAGTTTGTGTCTACACAATGAAGCACATTATACCTCTTGCAGACTTAAGGCGTGGGTTCGACACCCGCTTTAGCCCTTTGTGTCGGTAAACCTACGCAGGTGTACGTTCCCATAAGTAAGTGTGTGTATACACAATGAAGCACATTATACCTCTTGCAGACTTAAGGCGTGGGTTCGACACTCGTCACCGGTTTTAGCCCTTTGTGTCGGTAAACCTATTACGCAAGTGTACGTTCCCATAAGTAAGTTTGTGTCTACACAATGAAGCACATTATACCTCTTGAAGACTTAAGGCGTGGGTTCAATACCCATTGATTTTTTTGTTAGTTTTGTTGTAAGGGACAAGCGGCTGAATGAGTAAAGTTTCCTTAAGTGGTGAAATCGAACTCCTCACGAAGACCAGAATGGTACTAATCCACGACTACGAGTAGTACCTAGGTATGTTACGTCTTGGGGCTAATTGTTATGAGATTTACATATATTATGGGCATAAATAATTGTATTAGCATTAAAACTATTTTGTGAAGTTTTTTTTTCCAAGATTATTTGATAATTTTAAACGGACTTTGTACATATGTACTTATCACTACATAGTATAAAACAAAGTCATAGAGTGATTCAAGAGGAAGGTTTATATGTATAATACGATCAGCATTGCACTCGTGCGAAGCCTGGGCGGGTCGCTAGTTCTTAATAAAATTGTAGGAATATTATATAAGGTTGGTTGACATTGGGTTGGTTTTTAGGGTTCCGTACCAGCAGGGTAAAAACGGGACCCTATTACTAAGACTCCTCTGTCCGTCTGTGCGTCTGTGCGTCTGTCTGTCCGTCTGTCTGTCACCAGGCTGTATCTCATGAACTGTGATAGCTAGACAGTTGAAATTTTCACAGATGATGTAATTCTATCGCCGCTATAACAACAAATACTAAAAAGGACGGAACGCACGGTGGGCGATTCCGACTCGCACTTGTCCGGTTTTTTTTTTTTCAGTTTGTGACTTATATTTTAATGTTAAATTAATTGTATTTGTAAGCTATACTTTTAAGAATCGTACGCCGGAAAGGTATATCATAGCTGCTGCATGTAAACCACCCTATCCTATCCTATGATTATTATGATAGTTCCAAGTTGGTCCTATTTTTGTCAAAAGCCAGTTCTGGTGATGGATGCATCTACGCAGAATTGAGGGAACTCCTTGAATCTTATAGGCATACATAACCCACAAAACATTTGCATTAAAAAAGGGCAATTTGATGAAGTAGAACTGCGGATAATCAGAACGGAACTTTTCAACGATGTGTACCTATTAAATATATTAATAAAGGGTCACTCACGTATTTTAGTCGAAAAACGCTAGACATGTTTCACTCCGTACCAAGGCGTGTCATCAGGAGCTTGCGTTGACGGTGACGTGTACCTATTTCACATTTTGCGATTTGTCTCCTTCGTTAAGTTTGTTAAGCAATGCATACGGTCCAGTTTTGATGATGGGTTTCATGAGGAATTTTTAATACCATGTCAAGCAGTTTTATTCAAAAAAGTGGCGTATGATGAAGTGGAACTGCTGATGTTGACCAGAATGGAACGATTTTTACTGTACCTATTTTTAAGTAACATTCTTGTCAAGGTCGAATCCAGTATCAGGATTGCATGAGGAATTTGGGTATTTTTTTTTAACATCATAGGGGTCAGCGGCTAGATGTTAGATATTAGGTAACTTTCATATTAGTATTGTAAGTTTTAGGTTATTAAAATTTAGGCTATACGGATTATGCTTGTAGAAGGTTTCGGTACAAAAATGTTGTAAAACATAACCAGTATTTAAGCCATACATAAAATTTTTAGGTAAACAAGCTTATAGGCGCACAAAAATTAGGGTATTTAATTAATGTTAATCAATATTTTATGCGAAACGTTGTTATGTCAACAGATTTTATGCTATGTGAAAATAGGTAAGACAAAATTATGCGTTTCAATAAAGAAAACCCTGTCCTTTGACCATTTAGGTACAAACATTTTACCGTAGTACGCCTTTGAAATAAGCAGAACGCGCGACCCTCAGTTCAAACAAGTTTTTTTTGTTTCTTTTTATTTTATACATCTTATACTCACAAAAATGAAAATACCTTATATCAGTGTAAATTAAACATTTTTTTAATTTATACCATTGGTATATTGATTCCAGCGGGTTAAGAATGAATCTGTCCTTACTCAAAAAGTGGAATCAAAGATGACTCTGCGAGTCTGCATAGATAATGTATGTCATCTCAGTACAATTTTGTGAGATTTGGCGTTTTAAGGTTATAAAATGTATGTAGGTGACACTTGTCACCGTACCCATCGTTATTGAGAAATACTATAATGTCAACTTTGATAGAACAACAAGAATTAACTGTATTATGTCTCTTTTTCATGCGGTGAAATCCCCACACCCCGGAATGACAACGACGCCCATTTTGTCGACTCTGGTCGACTCCAATCTGATACTAAAAGTAAGTACTAGTAAGCAAGTTGTAGTAAACATTCATTCTTAGTAAAAATCGACCATGAGCATGTCGGGCCATGCTCAGTGTAGGGTTCCGTAGTTACCATTCTGTCTGAATAGGCTAAACGCCTGCTTAGTAGGCACTATCGCCCTATCTATCTATCATGTAGATACATTACAAGCTTAAGGGACGAGTACCTTTGTTGCGCTTTGTACCCTATTTCTACTAAGAAGAAAAGATTTGGCAATTTGTAAGTAAGGTTACGCAAGCCTGACGCAAGTAAGGTTTTTAAGGAACATTTGTGTCAAGGTCCAGCTTGGATGAAGGGTTCCATGTGGAATTGAAGGAACTTCTTGATGAAACGTACCCGAAGCGCAAAACTGTTTAGTGACATGACTGTTTGACCAGACAGGAACGAGTCTTGCAGATTATTGCGTCCCTCATAATAAATACCTAGTAGTAACTTACTAAGTATGTAAGCTGTGTACTTTTTACAATCTTTGACCATAGTCATAAAAAAATTGTCTGACGGTACCTACTTAAATTAAAAACGAATAAATATAACAGATTTTAATAAAAAGAACGCCTTCAAACATATCAAAAAACAAGATATAAATTGTTAATTATACTTTCAGAAACTTACGGCAAGAACAAGGAAGCATCGATGCAAGAAAAATCGAGCAGAATCGAGTTCAAGAAAAAAAGCAAATAAAATGTGTACTTGTTTAGTCAAAGGAAGTTAAAAAAGAATAAATCATGATGTGCATAGAATACAGAACCAATGGTCCGAACATTAACTATTAGGTATATACGTACAGGCCATAGGTACAGGTAGGTCGTACTACTGGTACTAATATATTTCTTCTTTTCAATTATATTTCATTGGAATACTTAGGTACCCTAGGTACATTTGACTCATATGTATATTGGTTCTGTATTCTAAATGCACATGAATTGTTTTAGTGTAATTATTATATTAAATACTGTTGACGGAATGTCAACAGTATTTATTTCTGTACTACTATCACAGAAGATTTTAGGTCCTACGGTAGGACTTGGATTAGTATTTAGGTACTTATGGACAAATGTAACGCAACGTGAGTTTGGGCCTAAAAATCAATCTTTTGTGAACGTGGTGTAGAGAACCGTTTACGACAGAAGTAGGTAAGCGGGCAACATGTTTAAAATGGGATGTGTGTAGAACACCGCATCCACTTAACTATATATTCTTCTGACTACCTTTTTACCGGACACTGCTATCTTGATGCTAAGTGGGACATAGAAACAACCCCCTTTAGACGCATAGTTTAGCATTATGCGTCTAAAGGGGGTTGCGTCTAAACGCAATTAAAACGCCATTTTGTCGTTGCGCGTAATTAAAAAAAAAACGCATAACGCCAAATACGAAGAATGCCAAAAAACGCATAATGCCAAAAATGCAAAATGCCAGATCACTGTCAGAGTTCAGATCAATCTGTTTCCAAGATTTTTCAATTTTTGTATGAGTACATATCCTTCGCAACTTAACTAGACGGAGCCCCGATTCGCGGGGCTCCTATTTCTGGGCGGTTGGCCCTTCGGGCATCTGAAGCTACCTAACGAACCTAACCTACCTATTGAGTTAGTGTGACATCCGTGAAAACATTACACTTTGTGGAAAAAAGCCTAGGTAGATAGGTAGGTTAGGTTCGTTAGGTAGCTTTACATGCCCGAAGGGCAAACCGCCCAGGAATAGGAGCCCCGCGAAGCGGTGCTCCGTCTAGAAAGGGTCGAGGGGTTTCGTACAAAAACAAAAACAAGGTTTGGATGATATCCAATAATTTGCTGGGTGTCATTAGCTTTTGGCATTATGCGTATTTGGTTTTTATACAGCTTTGGCATTAACAGAATTTGGCAATACACATCTTTGGCGTTTCGCGTATGAATGGCGTTTTGCGTATTTGGCATTATGTGTCTAAAGGATTCGAACGTTCACTTGACATCAAACCGATAATATAATAATTTTGGAATCATATCAGTTAAGCTGTCATTCGCACGGCAATCTTGCTCGTACTAAGGGCCACCCCACACTAGCGTCTTTTGAGCTTCAGCGTCGTCAGCGCTATGCAAAATTGCGTCGCTGCACTTGCGCCAACGTTGCGTCAAGCAGCAACCATAGAGTTGACTAGACGCCGACACTGGAAACTAGTGTGCGGTGGCTCTAATAGATGAGCGGACAAGTCTGAGGAAAATGAACGCGCGAATGATTTGATTCCAATATTATTCTAATATCGGTTTCATGTCAGGTGCACGTTCGAATTGGCCTGAGGGTTATGCATGTACAGTCGCCATCAGATAGAGCGGGCAAGGTCTCACAAATATCTGAACACGCACTCTTAACTCCTTGACAAAAGAGGCGTGTTCAGATATTTGGGAGCACAAAGATCTGCCTCTCGCTCGCACATCGGACCGGCGTGTGCTTTTAGCTTTATGAACGCCAAGAACTAAAGAACTCGGAACAACGCCATGAACACATTTTAGGTAATATAGCGTACGCTGCCAAGTAACCTTTCAAGTAAGGTACCTAAGTCTCTTGCGCCCGTGACCTATTTAATTGTGTAACGTTTTTGTTTATGGCTTAACCTCTCGAATGCCGGAACGCGGATCCACGTTAGTAGGTATTGAACTCTAATTATTAATTAATTAGAATTCAATACTTACTGTTCGAATTTCAGATTCGCCAGATTCTTGTTTCGCCAGATTCCTGTTTCGTGGGATTCTCGTTTAGTCGGATTGTGACGTACCTAAAACTTACTGTCCGTGTATTACATGACATGCACCGTCAAACTACTCTGCCACGTCTACGTGACGTCAGAAATGGATGGCTCTATACATTTGTGCATTACCTGTAATGCACGGACTTATCAATCCACGGCAGTAGTAAAAGCGAGAGGCAGTTAAAGTGTTAAGTAAATCCGGCCAAACAGGAATCCGGCAAGACAAGAATGCACCCGCACCAGCTATCAGACCAGACGCGTCTGCTAGCTGGCGCGGGTGCATGAAGCGGGCACGGGCCGGGCGCACGCGTGGGGGGCCATAGTAGGTAGACGTCCGCGCTAGTTAGCGTTGCTCATACTGTTTTTCGTTGACCCGCCCACCCGCTCCGTGCACCCGCGCCAGCTGGCGGAGGCCCTATGCGAACGTTTTGCAAATGGTCCGAGATTAGCGCACTAGCCATGCATTTCCAAATCTGGATGCACGTATTCACACTTATTACCAAGGTTCGCATTATATTGAATTGTTCACTCGTCCTGCTAATACTTGTGCGTGAAGAAAAGAAAAGTATGGCGTGAATTATTTTTCAATTTGCATGAATTAAAGATATTTAAAGTATTCAAAAGGTTTTATTTAATAGAATATATATGAGTGAAAGAAATACAGCTAAAAGAAATACCATCGACTTGGGAAATAGTTAAATTCCTCTACAAAAAGTCCCTGATGCAATACATTCACTCCGTGAATTTTGTCCTGCTTTATATGGCAAACGGAAGAAAATAATAGGTAGCGCGTAACGCAAACCCAAATGTTTCACTTGTACATAAGCACCATTCTCCTGCAGAGAGAGAAATGAAAAACCTTCTTACGACTACTTTTATTTTAACATAGAAACTTAGATTATGGTTTGGACACGTGGAAGGAATGAGTTTCTTTCACTCATCCCAGGCTAACAAAGAGGGTGTATAAGGGAGAGGTAGAAACGGGAGCTGGAAGGGGCAGACCTCGTCGGACTTTCTCTGATCAGATCGGGGAAAACCTGAAGAAAGTCCAGGTCAAGAGAACCCTAAACCGGCGAACGTGTATGCGGAATGTTATGAAAGTGAAGGAAGCGAAAGAGGTATGTCAGGATCGTAGCGAGTGGAATGAAAGTCCGTGGTCTCTCTGCCTACCCCTCCGGAAAACAGGCGTGATTATATGTATGTACTTAGATTATATTTTCTTGCCGTTAAACAAATAATTGTGGCATTTCATAAAAACATTATTTACTTATTTATTGCTTAGGAATCTTATTTAATGTTGAACTAAGTTCATATTAAGTTTTTAGCGCGATATAAATACGCGAAGTCTTAGTTTTTGGTTATATTTTTGAGCGTTTAAAAGCGACTATATGGATCCAGCATTAGCCGCTCATTCGGTTCTTCTATTGCACGCAAGATGTCAGTACTAGAGAGAATTTGAAAATACATACTTAAGTAGTTTAATGCGATTTATTCAGCAGGAACTATTCACGAAAAATAATAACGTAGTTTTTCATTATATTTCAGGCATGCAAAGTGATGTAAATGGATACAAAAGTAACCTTATATGAATGTCATTTTTTTAGTTCCAGTTTACGCCGCAGTGCATGATCAAAATCATGAATAGCATCTTCCCTGGACACTTTCGGAGTTTGGTGTCATATAAGTTATTAATGCTAAAAGTAAGACCTTCCAAATAAGATATGTCTCAATTATATATACCAATAGTAAAAATTGCCCATTCTCCTACCAAAGCTCCATCTAGTGTCGGGTAGAACAAACAAAGCGGCATTTACCACAATTAATTAACTAATAAACTAGTTTTATTTCCGCTCCTGCATGGATTTGAGTCCGACTATATTTAAAAAAAAATAGCTTATAATAATGCCTTTTCAGTGTTATATATGGCTTGTGTATACAAGTAAGTTTCAGGGTTTCGTAACAGTTTTTTAATTCAAGCATATGTTTTATCAATTAATTCCAGTCCTGTACGTACTTAAACGTAGGTGTTGGTATACAGAAGTGTAGCATTTCTCATATTCTTTTATATAAAACACCTAACAACTGGCTACAAAACAAGTCTTTTGTAAAACAACAGTTTATATGCGCCACACTTTTTTTTAAATAGCTCTGTCCCTGCACGTAATCCAAAGTTGGTGTCATACAACAAAATAATGCTATTCGTAAGCCCTTTCAAACGAGATATGTCTCAACAGTATACATCCATGGTACAAATTGCCCATTCTCCTTTCGCACATTGACTCGCCTTACCTACATGTGTTTTTAACAACTGTCAGGTATTAAGAAGTCAGAAAAAAAAACACTACGTACCCAAAAAAAAATACATGGTGCATTTAATAGGTAGGCCGATTTATATTTCGTTGTCTATTTTATTATAGATTTCCTTATTACGTAGGTACATCATGAGCACAATTTCATCATGTCCTAAAACTGTTCCACTGACGTACTAAAATAATAATTAATTGAATTAACTAATTAGAATATTTTTTGTCATTTTGAAATTAAACGTCTTGCGTAGTTTGTTTTGCTGCTGACCGTATTACGATTATTCGGCATTTTATTTCGTGGCTACGTCAATGTTGTTCTTTATAAAGAGTGATACTACAATTTATTATTTACATTAGAAAAATTTGTGTACAAAGAATTAGATGCTAATAGGTTTTGACGTTCCACGACGATTTTTTTTTACTTCGAATTAGATTCTAAGCTTATTTCAACATTTATTTTGGTCGTCACTAATCAATGTATACATTTACAAGGAATTTATCTACGTTTACCCAAAATCTGTGAGGTGATTATGTTTACTGGAGAAGTTTTAAGTACAAACTTCGGCTAATCAGGTAATTTGAATGTTTTTATAGGACGGAATGGTGTATGGTACAGTATAATATCGAGGGGTGACCGGTCAAACCCGATAAGTCGAGATATTTCTTCATTAAAATTAGAACTATATGTGACGTAGTCGCGTTTTGCCTAAACTTCAATCTCAAAATCAATGAGTTCGATCGATAATCAAAATGCGCATTTTTAGAAGCAATTTTAATGCTTTTTGTGCAAAAAAAAAAAAAAGTTTTTATAAATTTTTAAGGTGCGTTTGAGACCTATGGTCGTGATTTTTTTCTATCGAGCGAAATTCACGAAATCAGGTTTCTAATCGATTACATTACTAGAGAAATACCTGAAGATTGCTACTAATATTTTTCGAAAACCGTGTTATGGTCTCAAAAAGCGCTACGATTTTTCAAAACTACTGGCTGAACCTACTGCACTTTAACTTCGCCATTTGTACATTGTTGTATTTTAATCAATAAATAAACTACTTCACTACATAGTAAAACAAAATTGCTTCCTGCTGCCTGGATGGATGTCTGTCCCGATGTGTGCTTAGATCTTTAAAACTACGAAACGGATTTTGATGCGGTTTTTTTTAAATAGATAGAGTGATTCAAGAGGAAGGTTTATATGTATACGTGACATCAGCATTGCACCCGTGCGAAGCTGGGCGGGTCGCTACTAGTCGCTAGTGGTAAATAAGTGAGTATTGCTGATATATATTATGTTAGAAAGCAACCCACAGACCCACAAGTCGGTCTAACCGACAAGTGACGTCTGAATGAGGGTTATGTGCTTAGCCAGGCCTGACAAAGTTTGTCTTGTGTGGAATAGAGCGTGTTATACGCGGTGGGTTTGGTTTGATGTGTAAACATGTGAATAGATAAGTGTTTTATGGTAATAAGGTGTTTGGAATAAATATGATTCTAAGTGGCGGCGCGGTGACGGATTTTACCTACAATGGTAGAATGGCACCCGCGTGCGTGCGCCCGCTCCGTGGACCCACGCACGCAAGCGGGCGCCCTTAGTTTGATGACTGATGAAAACAGGAGATGGCAAGGACATAGTTATTAAGATACAGATATTTGTTAATAATTTAATTTTCGTTGGTCAGCGACCGCCATGCAACTTAAAATATCACACCGTAATAAGAGTAAATAAAAATAAGGCACAATTGTTTGCAGTTAACGCTAAAGTTTAACCCTTAAACCCTTAATGCATGATTTTTTATTTTTGGTTGGAAAAAATGTTTTTATTCAGAAACTTAAGCTTTTCTCTGTTGAATCTGTGAGCTGTCCAATGCTTTGTATACATTTGGCAACAATATGCATTTAAGGGTTAACAATATTACCTAATAATAGTGGCTCTGTGAACTGTATGGGGGCCCATTTAGAAACTTCAGAAGCTGAATCAACAAAAAATCTACATAATTATCAAGGACGGTATATTATACGGTTATACGATTCTTGATAATTATCGAAACTGCTCACAAAATTTCACGATAATTGGCTGAGAAATGCGACCTGTGGAACATCCTGACCGGCATACAAAAACATTTTTGCTAAAGCCAAAACAGACAAATTGGCTTTTCTCGGCCAATAATAGACAGTAGGTACACCCAAATCATCAAATCCGAAATCATTAAAATTGACCCTCGTTTAAAAAGTCACTACGCGGTCAGCCGAATTTGGTACATACTACTTTGATGTATTTACATGAAAGATATCAGTGGTACTACTAAACTGAATTAATAACTAGCTTGAATCTAAAATAGGCCCTTGAGGCATAGTACCAAGGATGCTGGTGGCAATTTTTTTTTATACCACGTCGGTGGCAATCAAGCATACGGCCCGCCTGATGGTAAGCAGTTACCGTAGCCTATGGACGCCTGCAACACCAGAGATATTACACGCGCGTTGCCGACCCTTTAAAAACCTGTACACTCCTTTTTTGAAGAACCCCATACTGTAGCCCCTCGTGAAAACCTCGGCAGGGAGCTCATTCCACAGCCGAAGCGTCCGCGGGAGGAAATTCGTCTTAAACCGCACAGTACGCGACCATTTAGGTGCTAGGGTGTGAGGATGAATACCCTGCCGATGGCGAGCGGTGCGGTGATAGAAAGCGGCCGTTGGCATCATGTCAAACAATTCTTCAGAGCACAGCCCATTGTACAAGCGATACACACACAAGGAGGCGAAGTCTCTCCTTAGACTTAAAGGTTCAATACCGCTTGTGAGTTTGGGATCGTCGACGATTCGTACAGCGCGCCTTTTTTCTTGCTGTATCGCAATGCTGATACGTTGTGCGAGGAAGCCGCCAGCTACGTCAACTTGTGCGTGCTGGATAAGTTAAAAGTTCTCATGTATACACATAATTAACACGCAGATTTTAAGTAAACGATAAAAAAAAGTTCAACATTAAACAAGTGTACGTTTATTTACTCTGCTTGCAAAAGTTTCTGCTGCGCCTACGTGAAAAGCAATAGCAAAGAACAACCCACGCAGTTTTGCAGATAAAGTCACCTCCTTATTCATAAAACTAGTTAAATTATATTTTATCCCTTTCTTGAATGAATGAATAAAGCTTTATTAAGTTCAATACAGATTGATAAGATCCCTTTCTTACAAATACATAAGTCAAAATGACAGATAAAGACAAACAATTCATAGCTAATTCAGGCCAGTAGGTACTTAACGTGTTTATGAATAACGCCACTTATATAATACGGCGTGTATTTTTGATACGACCACATATACTAAGGGTATTTAATTAGTACTTAATAGTACTTATAGGCCCAAATAAATTAATTTTCGTATGTTTTAAGAATAACGTACAAAATGGCAGTTCCTTCAAAATCAAAATGAATACGAGTAAGTATCTAATTTAGATAAGTAAATTTACTAGTATAAATTTTCGTGTCACAGAAATATAATCGTATTATTTTATGATCTTTGATTTAAAATTTTAGCCATATACCTAATTCGATTATAACGTGGGACCATTTTGTGGGATTATGAGTCACGATATTTGCCAGGGAAGTGAAGAAAGTGGTTTGAAACACGCAACCACAATAATATTAAATAATATTCGGTATTTTAAACGGTTTCCTGTCTGTAAGTCTGTTAGCTTCAATTTCCTTTGTACTCAAAGCTGTAATTTAGTTTGGATATCAAGGACTGTAATTTATTTGGGTAAAGTATCTACTCATACTAAATAAAACCGGCCATGAGCGAGTCGGACTCGCGCACGAAGGGTTCCGTACCATAACGCAAAAAAATGTCATAAAAATCACGTTTGTTATATGGGAGCCCCACTTAAATATTTATTTTATTCTGTTTCTTATAGCGGCAACAGAAATACATCATCTGTGAAAATTTCAACTAGCTATTACGGTTCATGAGATACAGCCTGGTGACAGACGGACAGACAGACGGACGGACAGTCGAGTATTAGTAATAGGGTCCTGTTTTTACCCTATGACCACGGAACCCTAAAAATGGTTGCCCTGATACTGCTGGACTCAGAATGGTGGCGTTTATAACAAATATAACATTTCTGAGAATATCTCTGAACACGATTTGCTAGATGACATGTCGGTAAACTCTTTTAACATTAACATATGTTTCACTTCAACATACGAGAAGGAAAGAGATAAGGAAAGGAAATGGATGTTGATATATCTTAGTCGGTTTACGACATTTTGATGGGATTCAAATGGAGTCATTTGTTGGGAACCCATTCGTTTTGTCACAGACTTGTAAATATTCTAATTTTCCATTTAGCTTTTTAGGTAGGTACCTACGTATAAAATCTGTCACTTGCTGCTATATGGGGCATTTTCTATGAAAAGGGACCTTATTGTCGATGGCGTTTACGCCGCACAGCGTCGCGCGGCATTGTATTTATATCGAAGCATTTAATAATGGCGTAAGCGCCATTGACAATAAGGTCCCTTTTTATAGAAAATACCACATATATGAATTTTCTATTCGTAAAATCAGGCCGCTTTCATGCACAAAAGACCTGCAATGTATTACGTGACTATGCGTCCAGTCAGGTTCAATTTTATGTTTCGAAATTATAAATAGCACTAGAATTTTCATTCGCAAATAGGTAACCAAAATTTTTTTTTTTTTTAATTTATTTAGGAAACAAACAGTCATATACAGAAAAGTTTAAACTTGCAGATATACAATAAGACCTAT